>NW_027271464.1:1017500-1140770 GCF_040938485.1 Diadema antillarum | reverse complement strand
GCGTGACGTTTCATCCTCACATTGCTTTTTGCTTGGAGCGTCAGCTGGCTCGGGGGAACCCTGCTTGAGCAACGGTGATACGGGCCAAGCAAGCGGTAGTAGCGTACCGCTCAACAGTCTCTGACCACACAGCGGATGCACGCGGCATGATCTATTGCTTCATTAAAAAAATGCCGATGCGTCAAGTGTTAGGGTGTTGTCAATACTTCAACTTTACTAGTAAGTCTTCAAATTGAAAAAATATTTCGATTTTAAATTGATATCTATCCACGATACTACCTTTACATGATCCTGAATGCTACAACACGCAGCCCGATTACGCTGTGTGTATTGGGCTGCTGGTCGTAGTTACCGGCGCGGCGCGGCGGCGGTACCAAGCTGGCGCTGGCGTTTCTTCCTTGGTTCAAGTTACATGTATACTGTCATATTTTATCACCATCAGACACACTTTTCAACAGTCTCGGACAACAAAAGAGGCAATAATTTTGACATTGACAGACTGATTTCAGATTGTTCACACTCAGAAGTCGAAAAAACGATCGCGGATTGTGATAGCACTTGGCAGCAGCAGACGTAAATGTATGCCTGCACAGCCCGACAACAGCTAATGCATTGTAAGTGATGGGGTGGACACTAATAAGTACGGCAGTATTATAATACATACATATTTCAATTTAAACGAAAATGTTATAGCATTGCAACTATTTTACATTAATCTTTGAAGATTTTATATAGATATATAATGAAGATTATTTGAATAAAGGAATACAGCGTTTGGCAACAGCACTCCTAAATCGGTGTACGGTCTCCTGCAGTAGCGCCGACAAGGCACACCTATGCAGGCATGCAGATACCGCCCGCAGTCAGCAGTGCAATGGGAGATCGATGCGTAGCTGGGCTTCGCTCGCGGTGCTCTCAGCTGAGGAAACTGCGCCCGATACGTCACGCGCAATGCATCCTGGGACAGATAGTACGAAGGGCAGCTCGCGACGGATTCGAACATGAAGAATTACCTTATTTAAAAAAAAAATCATAGTAAATGTATCTGATGGTCTTTTCTCGTCGGGAAAAGGGTAATAGGCTCATGAAATATTGCTCTTTACACACGAAACGGCTGATAATCGTCCGGACTTCCCCTTTAAGTGACAAAAGGGTGGCTTAAAACTTTTTGCTTGCCCAATTCGGGCAAACATTTGTTTTCATTGTTCAAAAACACTTTCCAAATTAGATATTCACCTGCCTGATAGACCACAGTGCAACGCACTTTTATTTCGCGCGTACTCAAAATTGTAAGTCAGATCAGCGAAATAAAATGACTATCATCATAGAGTGTAACGAACTTTTCTTCTCAGGTGATGTGATGGGCAAAACTACGCTTTATCACGTGATCAGCCCTTGACTAGGCACCGCCAATGGCCTTAGCTGCCACTGCCGCGTATGTGCACCGAAATTCAATGTGCGCTGTGCGTCACTGTATCCACATAGGCATACGTGTTGTATGTGGGATGATCGTTGTGCTATCGCTGCGAATTTTCAGTGCATGTGTCAATGGAAATGTGGAAGGATATTAGTTTTCACTTTGTGTGAACAGGCATTTTTCGGTACGTATCGAAAATACAGGATTTTCACTTACCAGCGAAGGTGACAGTTGCCTTCAGAAAGCCGGATTTCAGCGCAAATTGCGATGATTCGTGACGTGTCGTACCAAATTTGCAGTGAAAGTTTGTTAAGTTTTGTCTATGTTTGTCTATTTACCTATATTAAATGCAAACTTCATTATTTTGTTTGACATTTTTGGAAAGCTTAGGTGATGAACGATTTCTTCAATGCACAACCTAAGCTGCGCCAGCCAGCGCAACGGGTGTGTGGCAGCTGGAAGTAGGGCACTGCAAGACAATTTTCAGTTGATCTCGAGTCAAGGTTTGCGTGTTGTTGCATTTTCTCCGCGCGCGTTTGAACAAACCCGTGCGTGCGTCTATTGGAGTTGTATACGTTGAGGTTTGCATACAAACTTACAAATGCCATGCAACAAACTCGCTTCCTTTTCATCGTCATTAATTTAAATTTGTTGAATTCCACCAAAAAAAAAAAACCTAACTTAGTCTAACATTAGTTATTCAGAAATTCCTTCCACCTCCGTGGGTAGCCGTTGACACATGCACGCATATCGGTAATGAGCGATTTGACTTTGACATACGCATCGCATGACGCCAAACGCAGCACCACTACACTGTAGGCCACCCTGCAAATAAATGAGTACGGCATAGTCTGCCAGCCGGTACTTCAGGCGATGCCTTGTGCGAAACGGGACTCCCTGATGCCGTGGACGTGCATCCGTCACTAGCACTTTAGCAGGCGCTGAGCGGTGACGTAGCAGACGACCTAGACTTCAGAGCGCACATTCAAAAATACGGACACGCACAAGGTTCGATCACAGCTATCGCGCGATATTGGCAGTGGTTTGAGGTAAAAAAAATCAACACGTAATTTCTTGCATACTGTAATCAAATTTTGGGGTCAGTTTTTACTGATTAAAATCATATTTTTGAAGTTTCAAGGCACAAGGTACAATTTTGTGGTTTTTTACTTTGCAATGAGAGTTCTTTCGAAGAACGTAGAACATTTTTTGATTTCTATTGAACGAGCCTACACTAGTTGTACCTTGACCAATCCTATAGCAAGATTCTTTGAATCTTAGTTACTGTTAGATCTAAATTTATTATGTGGAATACAATAAATAGGGTCTAGATATCTACTATATTATCATATTAATTTATACGTCCTCGGCTAAAATCTATTTTCATAAACATCAGATCCAGTTTTTTAACAATTGTGAACATAATATTTAGCTCTCTAATTATAATTAAATTTACAGATCTAAAACGTTAGAAGTGAAGTGGGAGGGAAGTTTTGCAAGAAGTTCCACACGCACAAGACAAGATGCTTTCAGGAAGACTGCGTGGAAAAACTTCGAGAACTTACAGAATTTTTGTGATCACAGGTTTATCGTTAGTGGTAAATTACAGAATACCGGCAACCAATCACGGAGAGCGCAAATCGCTCTAAAAAGAGCGTAATTACGCTTGCCGATAGCAACCATTAAAATATTAATCCGATATGCGATACAGTTCGTGATTCGGCTGTCGACGATTGCATTTGTTTACGTGTGTTTTCCTTGCTCTGTGCGATGAGAAGTGTGGTATTCATACGTTGTTTACGGGGGTTTCGGGGGTGTCCCCCGAATAATGTAGTTCTAGATCCTGACGATAGCTAGTCTAGACTAGCCATTAAAATTTACTCGAATTTACGATGTATACTCACGTTTTTATGAGTTGAGGATAGTCCATATCCTAGAAATCGATAGCAATTAGGTGAGACAAGAAAACAATCACTTATCTAATTGCTGGTGCTAGCTTCTGTAGCTGCTTACGCACTGTGTGGGTGCTCTTGACTGCCCACCATGTTGACTCTATGCAGTCGTACAACAACACCTACACAAACAGCTTATGATGCGTACGTGTGCAGTGGTAGCGCGTATTGAGTCTGCAGAACGCGCGCATGTTTACTAGTACATGCCTGTACAGTGTATAGTTCGTATAGCAGTTGAGCGCGCACATGTCTCTTGACAATACGCGTATACGCGCTGTCTTGCCAAACTAGTGTGTAGAGTGATTGATCGTGAATAACTTGTGTCGAAAAGAGTGAAGGAAGGAGGACTGCCAGATGTGATGACGTCATCACGATTAAAATAGTTCCGTCGAAATCGGCTCGATTTCTTTATCGACGATTTACTCGAGTTATCTTGATTTAGAGCAGTTTTCCTCTGAAACCACTCAATTTTCATAAAAATTGTGTGGTTAACCTACTTTTTCATGGCCGTTCCGTTTCTGGCCTTTTTGGGGGCCCCAGACGACGGGAAAGACGAATTTCAGCCTTTCGGGCTGAAATTCATCTCTATTATTTTAAAGGGAGAGCCGCCGGAGGCGGCCGAAGGCCCCGCCTCCGGCGGCTCTATACGCACTAATATGCTAATTTAGCCGGTATTCTGTAATTTATTCTGTAAAGTCTACCTCTGGCCTCTACAGTCTAGCTCTAAGTCAATGACATGGTGAACCATGGTCCAGGGATCGACCAGCAAGGGTAGATGATGTAGAGTAAAATATCCTGTTTGCGGCAGTTTAAGCATTGTTAAGAGTTTTTCCAGCTTGTAAACAAAGCAGGCAAATTATTTTCAACCATTTCATATATCATAGACAAGATTATTCATTAACGCAATTGTTTTCATGAAAGAAATTTACCATTGACCAACGCAGTTTTCATGATTTACCAGGGCAAAACCCGGCACAATTTTCGCTGATAAGGGCGATATGCGACGTAGTATTTCTGCTTGCGGCACGATGTACAATCCCTATGCAATACGCGCGTGCTCCGCAATCTTTAGCTGAATGCCTTCACATGTCTCGCGAACATTGCGTAAGCGCCAATTCCCATTGCGAAAGCACATGAAAATAGCGTGCGCACATGCATTGGCCGCAAACAAGATCGCAATTCTGGCGGTGTTGTTGATGTCTTTCTCGTGTTTTTCTCATTTTTTTTCGATAGTAACATCCACTTTACGAAAAATATGGCGGCCCACATCGGCTCGCGAAAATTATATTTTACGTGAGGATATCAGTTCGGGAAACCCACTCACAAGGGGGGCCCCTCCTTATAAGTAACCCGTCCCCCTTATAAGTAACCCCGTCCCCCTTATAAGTAACCCCCGGGGCACCCCTTATAAGGAGTCTCCACGCTTTTTTGCAATGCAACGCGAAAATGAAAGGACTGCGGCAATTCGCTTGATTATGTCCATAAAGCTTCACAAGTTTCCTAGTTACTCACGAAATTTGAGCAAAATTGGTTTGAGGCATCATATCTAAAATCATGGATTTAAATGCGATGTCAAACGACCCATGCGAATGCTGAAATGCGAGCGATTACTGGCGTGAGTGTCGCCAGGCGCGGCGGCGCGGCAATGCTTGAGTGCAGACGTGGCGACTGAGGACGTACTCAGTCGCCACGTCTGCACTCAAGCATTGCCGCGCCGCCGCGCCTGGCGACACTCACGCCAGTAATCGCCCGCATTTCAGCATTCGCATGGGTCGTTTGACATCGCATTTAAATCCATGATTTTAGATATGATGCCTCGAACCGATTTTGCTCAAATTTCGTGAGTAACTAGGAAACTTGTGAAGCTTTATGGACATAATCAAGCGAATTGCCGCAGTCCTTTCATTTTCGCGTTGCATTGCAAAAAAGCGTGGAGACTCCTTATAAGTAGGGTGTCTGGTAGATTTTTGCAATTGGAGAAATACAAGTCATTTCACACTAAAACATACATATCCATAATGTCCATAGTTAACATAATACATGTGCAAAATTTCTCACCATAATCATGAATAATGGTGAAGTTATGAGCAAATAAAAACAGGGTATTTTTCATCCTCACGCTGTCAAAACCTTGGCGAAAAAGTGGGTCGCGAGCGTAATGAAATTCACTGTCAAGCGCACTCCAGTGGGCGGTGCTATTCACTGCGTTTATCACATTCAAAGCGCGCGTGTTTCTAAGGCTAAGCGTGCATCCTTGTCAGCTAGCACACACCTACCCAGCCAGCTGTGCGAGGCCCGCTTCGATCCCGCGGCACGCACTTGTACTTGCACTCGCACGCGATTTGTACACACGGGTTTACGAGACCGATGACCCATCATACACACAAACGTATCACAAACGTAGGTCTAACAGCGCGGCGGAGTAAAAGCGCACACAGTAGTGGTGCATGTGCAATATGTAGTACAGTGTACATGGAGACGCGCACATGTACCGGTACTCACATTACGTACCGGCGGTGCGCTATAGCAGCTGTGCGGAGGCTGAACATCGTACCTATGCATGCAAAACCGACTCGACTGTATGGAGCTTCGCGTAAGCGCGCGCCGTAACCACGAGTCATGGCGTGTAACTACGTGTCTAGGACTTGTAGGCCCCGCCTCGCTTAGTTCGCTGATGCTGTTACCATGCTGACAAGGGTATCTTAATCGCTATTTCGCGGGTTTATCCTGGGGAATAAGCGAAAAACCAATGCTATTTTTGGATTCAGCACCATTGAATCCTCCTACACCGGTATGGCCAGTTTCACAGTCGGACTGAACAGCCGAGTTATAGCGATGTTTAGGCTTAAATCTGAATTTAGGTAGCAATACGTCTTGATATCTAAACTCGGCGTAGGACGAGAAGAATGAGACCACCACAAGCTTTCATATGATACCAAATTTATGGAGATTTGTTCCCGGGATAAACCCGCGAAAATGCCTGAAAGGTAATTTTAAGCCGAAATTGTGGGTCCACTTTTTGACCGAACGCGCGCCCTACGTTTGCCCATTGCCCAACACGCACTGAACGCATCTGGTAGTCGTAAGTTTATTTGAAAATGCTAGCGCTTTTGCATTCAAAATGTGACTTTCGTGATATCATTTAGTATCGAAGATGATATGATAGATTTCTCTTATTGTAAAAAATGTTTTGAAGTAGTTTTATGTTCTGTAGATGCATATAGACCTAGAAAATCTAGGTCAAAGATGACTTGTGAACTCGCGACTTTTGCGTGAATTTCGAAGGGGATGACAAAGCGCATCGCGCTACCGACGCCCTATTATAAGGGGTGCCCCGGGGGTTACTTATAAGGGGGACGGGGTTACTTATAAGGGGGACTGGTTACTTATAAGGAGGGGCCCCCCTTGTGAGTGGGTTTCCCGAACTGATATGTTTTCAAAATCCATGAACATCGAGAAAACGACAAAAATTCCAGTTTCTTGGACCATTGTTTCTTAACCACTGTTAACTGTTATGTTAAGAAGTACCGAAAATTTCATTTTGGATGCGATATGTTGTCATTTAGGTGAGAAAATTTCACTTTCGTCAGAGATCGTGCCCATTTTATCGGTTGGTTTTTGTTGATTGCTAGTGTGTTAGTATATGTGTAGTGTGCATGTAACAGTGCAATGCTGTGTTTAGCTGTATATTACCGTGTATGTTGTACCTGCCGCGAACGGCTGCACGGCCGCTTACTGACGCAGTTACTCTAGTCGTGTCGTCAATTCCCGAGCTTCGACAAGTTCGCTCCTTCGTAGCCAAACGTGTTACTTCTGCTGCACTTTCATGTGTACACTCAATACACACAAACATATCTACAGGCGGACAGCAGGTGCTCGGCAGTCATCACTTTACTTACGCCACTACTGCCATGTACCATTGTTTTTCTTATCACAATATTGCATAGAATCACCCGAAATCTGATCATACTCACATATTCAAATCCAACTAGTTTCTACAATATGCCAGCCAGAAAATAGCGTCACTCTTTCACCTCGCACACATACAGCCACCGGCACTTCGTCGAGGGATTGCAAGTGCTCAACCCGGAACCGGAAACTTTACCTGCAAGCGCTGAATAACTTCTGACCTCACCATGACAACGACACACCACACAGGTGGGCCTGGCATAGAGCTAGCCAGCTGGCTGTTGTGTGTACGCGAGATAAGAAAAAGCATGTGCGGAGGAGTTGTATACGATTCGAATCAAAGAGTCGAGTGTATTGTATTGTAAGTTCCTTCAGGTTCCATGTTATTTCCTTGATCCAGAAGAGGCCAATTGGAAAGGGATCTAATCTCAACAAATTTTGAAACCTATTACTACACATTTATCAGAACACAAGATTCAAGAACCATCTGGTAAAATTTTTTCTGGGCCTAATCTTGTGCCTGTTGCTGTGTGAGTTTACCACTGGCTAGACGGCAGTGTTTTTAGACTTTATTTTTCTGATTGTGGATTGTTCCGATCATCATGGCTGATAAAGTGGCGACGAAAGACAAGGGTACAAGCTACCAGAGGTAAGTGACTGATTTATTATCATCAAACTATCGGTCTTAAGTTAAACTTGGAAGTTTAAAGAAAAGATATTTTAGAGCAAAATCTGTATACCTCTAACATTAAGACTAAGAGTCTATTAACGCTAACACTACTGCAACCAAGCAATTTCTGCACAATCAAACAACCATAACTCCAGCGTCTGTGACACATAATAAGTGTACTTTAGTAAGTGTAAATTGTGCAAAAGTTCCCTTCTTCTTCTTCTCCTTTTCCTCCCTCCGTTTATGTAGGAGATTGACGAGCGTGGGTTGCAGATGGATACGCTTGTACTATTTGTAGGTGTTCAGTCAGGCTTTGTCGCATGGCTTTAATTACCTTGCTTAATACACAAGATCTAACTCTAAGTAATACATCAAAATCAGTAGCTCTGTGTATATGACTCATTCTTTTTTTGGTACGTGTGAAGCAAACGCTGTGAAAACAAAACAAAAAACAGTTTTGCCATGAAATTGAGAGAGGGTTGACTAAATCTATGCTCTATTAAGCCAACAAAAGATGAATAAAATCCACTTACATTTTATACTGTTAGTGTTACTAGACAGTGCTACATGTAACTGCCAGTAGACCTACTCAGCAATTTTAGTCATACAATAGTAACAGTATTAATGTACAATTGTACATTGTAGCTTGATAGTTTGAGGCATGCAAGAACTTAATTCAGCAGTTATTCATGGATGAGTCAATAGATAGGCGTCTATACTTTTTTTCTGTGTCCAAGAAACTGGCAAAATTACCCATTACAAGTTGATGCGTTTGTGATGTATTGTATTGACCTCAGTAACCATTAACCCGTTGAGGACGAGTCCCAAGTATACTCGGGCAAGTGTCTATGGGAAATATGTGTTGTAGCAAAATCAGCCTGTCCTCATAAGGTGAACATTCATTTGTGTAGGCCCTACAGCACATATATACCAATATTTATATCTATTCATGTAGTTCAATTTCTCTCCAGATTATGCAGAAGAAAACTATGTAATAGTAATCTGTGTCAACTCTTTTGTTTTCCATTTTTGTCACAGCATCCCAAGGTTTTCCAAATTGCACCCTGTGATTCCAAGACGATACGTACCGGAATGGAAGAATGACATGAAGAATCGAGAGCTGCTTGTCATGGTGAGTCACCACATCACAAAAATCTTAATTTCTGGCACACAGTTCTTATTTCGTGAAACAAAATTTGACTGAATCTTGAGTTTGATGTGTTTCCAACTCATTTGAGACTGACTTAAATGTACAATGTAGATTAGGTTGAGTGTACTTTCTTGCAATCAATAGCAAATAGGCCTTTAAACTTTTTACATGTACAATGTCAATTGTTCCAAACACATTTCCAGGACTAGCAGTAAAATTATGACTCCTCTTTGAGACCACAGAGTCTGATGATTGGCATGATTTTGTTACAACTTTCAGTACATACATATACGTACATACATACATGTATGTACACCTTGATAAATTCATCTATTACTGGGTGATTGTTCTCAATATCTTTTTTCTTTTGTTCTGTTTGTTGTTCATTAAACTTAGTTAATGCCAAAAAGTCAGAAACTGCTAAATCGTCAACATTACTGAAATTCTGACAACTTTACAGATCGAAAACTGATGAAAGATGTTCCTGTGCATCTTGAACCATAGTGACATACTTCATTGCTTTGGTGACCATGTAAACTTCACAAAATGAAGGAAGATTTCACCATCAAACCAAAGAAAAAAAAAAAACAACCTTTTGTGATAACACATAAAACAAACAGAAGTGAACAACATAATACAAGTAGCTTTTATATTACATGTAGATGATTATGATCATGATTGTAGAAATGATAATAATAATGATTAAAACTTAGTGGTAATGGTGACAAGATAATAATGATGCTGACAATGATGATCAAAGCAATCATAATGATGATCAGATGGCAATCATATAATGATCAGATGAAAAGATAACGGTGAGAGAATATATACCACAATAAAAGGTTACCAGATTAGCATAGCTGCCAAATGAAAGTAAGAGATTAAAAGCAGAGGGGTGAAGAAAACTTTGGAAAAAAAACTCATATAGACATGCATGTACTTCCTAACATTCTCTCTCTCTCTCTCTCTTTCCTCCCCCCCCCCCCCCCCCCCCCTCTGAAACCACCAAAGAACTGTGAGATGAGTGGCATCATCCCCAAGGGCCCACATGATGAAAGCCTCTTCCTTGACAAGCGGGAGCGCATGAATGAAGTGGAGCCGCGCCAGCGGGTGGAGGCCAAGCACCCAGTGTTGGAGAGATATGACGCCCTCCGTCCCGAGTTCCACACCGCCCAGTCCAAGTACCAGAGCAGCCTGATGTTCCGCAGAGACAATATCCAATCTGGGGAATACCAGTAGCATGCTTCTTACTGCAAGGAGAAGGAAGGAAACCAAATTTTCTTCCATCATGTTCATGAATAGGACTATACTGAAGTGGACTGTACAGAAAAAAAAAGAAGAAAAGTATAATTGAAATACTGACAAATGATAAATCCTCCAGCTCCTGTGATAAGGTAAATCTGGACATTATGGTCTTAGAACAATCTTGCAATGTTTTCTTTTTGTCGTTTATGTTTTTTTTTTGCAGATATTCAAGTGCCATAATTCCTCCTTAATTTCATTCTTTTTTATATTCCCTTAAATTTGGTGAGCTTGTTTTCTTTTTGCTCAAATCCGTACAAATGGAAAAATCTGTGAATATGCTGGTGATGTCAGATGTTGAAAAGTACAAATATCATGTACATACAGTATAGACATACACTTTCATTACACACAAATTGAATGAAGTCTAATCTACATGAATTTACCGCAAGAAAAAAATGAAGTTGATGCACAATTAAACCATTTTTTTCTCAATTTAAAGGAATGGCTTTCAAATCATGAGTTTAAATTTTGTCTTTTTGAAGATTTTCTTTTTAATGTGAGCGCCATGCATCTTACAATATTTGTGTGTGTGTGTGAATACCGAAAGCTCTTTCGCCCTCCATTTTACTTTAGTGCCTCCTTAATCACTCGTGTAAATTGGCAACTCAAAACACGTTATGCCACATTGTGAGGCTGCATTTCGTGTCATGTAGGCTACATGACAGGTATCAGCAAAAGATTTCACATTTCACGTAAGGTTCTACTTTTATACAAAATGCCTACGTACAGCTGTATGCTCGGCACTTCAGCTTTACTTGGTGATAAATCAAATTCATTCAGCTCCACAAGTCAAATACATGTAATCAGCTACTGCATAAGTAGGACCTCCACAATGTTGTCACTGTACAGTGAATCACTGTGCAACTATGCCAAAGTTGCAGAGCACAAAGCCTTTACTGTGGTCTCAACAAGACTTTCTTCAAACAGAAGATTCATTGGACGAGGTCTACATTGTATGTCGTTGGAGAATAGAATGTATGAAAGGAAAGAGCTGCTTCTGGCAAGCAGACGATGTATTGCAATTGCAGAATTTTGATTTTTATGAAGAAGGTACATGTGCAATGTAACAGCACTTGCTTCCTTCCAAGTGTTCATGCTTTCCTGTGATTTATGCGAACATATCTTGTCTCACATCTCTGTTTTTCTTTAAATTGTTTACAGTACAATAGAAAACAGAATGACTTTGTCGCATAATCAATAATAGCTTCATATCTCCATGCAGTTTGGGGATGGAGAATTCTTGATTAATTGTGCCTTTATGATTACAAAATGTATGTGTATGTGTAGCAGCAATGTACATAATGCTCTTTGTACAGTACGTATCAGCTCATTCTCTCTTGTTTGTATTTATTAAAGTTTGTAATGCAATTAAGCAAGGACACATTGTTTATCATGTTTTTTCTTCTTCAGGGCATTTTTGTTTTGTATTTGTACTGTTTTGTATTTTTTTTTTCAAAATCAAGCATAGGAACTAATGAAAATTTTGAAGTGTATGTGCGCAATGTATGTCAAAAGAGTTATTTTGAGCAGTTCTTGGCAGGACCATGATGGAAAATGAAAATCGGTGAAACGTTCGCCGCCTGAAGTGCTGTAATCTGGAAGTTGGTCACAAACTACCATGTAATCTGGATCCAAAACTGAGCAAAGTCACAGAAATGTTGCATAAAAACCCTGTACAATACAAACTACAAGTATGTGGGATACATTCGTTTCTCTATGTGTATTAAAGTTGTATAACAAGTATGTATCCCAGTATATGTACATGAACACACAGGGACATATCCATGGATCATAGATTCACAATGTATTTGCCATATACCTGGCATTTCACAGTGGTAGTATTTTCATGAATTTCGGAGTAGACCTGATATTCATAAAAATAACAGCAAAAGATTATTACATTATCTCCCAAGTCTCCCAGTCTCAATTACAAATTAAATCTGCACTCAATATTTTATACAATATGCTCGCAAAATATTGATGGCATTAAAGTGGAATGAAACCCAAATATAAATATGGATTGAATGAATGCAGCAGCAATAAGAACACAACAGTGAAAGTTTGAGGAATATCTGACAATCTGTTAAAAAGTTATGAATTTTTAAAGTTTTGGTGCTCCCATCACTGGATGAAAAGACTATTGCAGGTTGTGATATCACACATGGAAAACCATAAGAAAATATAATGGAAATTCAACATATTTTCACTTTTCTAGAAAAGCTGGGGGGGGGGGGGAATAGCATTACCCTTAACATACATGTATGTCAGTAACAAGTTGAGAGAATGTGTACTTTTCATTAAATAAATGAAACTTTGAGGTACACATTTGTATTTTCTTTTTTGATATTTTAAATCCTTTTCCATAACTATGTGACATCATGAACTGTAGCAATCTTCTTATCCGGCAATGGCAGCACAAAAATTAACAAATAACTTTTGAATGAATTGTCCGATTTTCCTCAAACTTCACTTATGTATTGTACTAATACAGGTGTACCAGTGCACTCCTTTCAAAATGAACACTATTGTCTTGGTTACAATAAAATTCTCTTCAATTTCCAGAATTATCACTTCCATATCTTTATATTCGAGTAGCTGTAACAAAATTTCAATACAATAATAACAAAAGAAAATATGCTGGTCCCAAGGACTTCGTTATAGTGTAGCAGGAGTCACCTGTATTGCTGCATTCACTCAATCCTGTGTATATTTTGGTTTCATTTTAAGGGTATGTTTACAAAAGGGGTAGAGTCTGATTGTCCGATTTTCCTCAAACTTCACTTATGTATTGTACTAATACAGGTGTACCAGTGCAATCCTTTCAAAATGAACACTATTGTCTTGGTTACAATAAAATTCTCTTCAATTTCCAGAATTATCACTTCCATATCTTTATATTCGAGTAGCTGTAACAAAATTTCAATACAATAATAACAAAAGAAAATATGCTGGTCCCAAGGACTTCGTTATAGCAGGAGTCGCCTGTATTGCTGCATTCACTCAATCCTGTGTATATTTTGGTTTCATTTTAAGGGTATGTTTACAAAAGGGGTAGAGTCTCCCGACAATGAAAAGTTAAAACTAAGGCTGTTAAAAGCTGAAATCCTCACTCTGTTCCTAAATTATTGTACAACTGTATACTCTTATCTCGTCTGTTTCCACTGAATATGGCCCTATTGGCAGTTTTCCTCTGCCCATTCCCCTTCCCCAACCCCTTGCCCCACATGAACTACACAGGACAATACTTGAAACTGCTTTGGACACAACTTTATTGAGGTCTGTACACAGGTATCTTGATTTTATTTACAGTTCATCTTCTCAAAGTGCCAATGCCATTCTGATGGAGTGAGTGTTCAGAATCTTTATACAGTGCCAAGTCCCTGGATAATATCACAGAGGACCCTCATCATAACGAGCTGTATGGGACTACTGAATTTTTTTTTTTTGTCATACATTGCCAATGTATGACAAAGAATTCAGTGGTCTCAAACAGCTTGGGTATCTCTTTTTACAGATTTAACAGTGAAAAAAAAAACAGAATATGAAAGGAATAGAACCTGCAAAATTACCTTATTATCTATACACATGTATCGGCTGTACAGTACACGTGTATATACACGTATCTCTCTATATCTGACCCTGTTATGATGAGGTTCCACTGTACAACTTCAGTATTATTTACAGAATACATTCGTGTTTTTTACATTATAAGTGCATGTAAACACTCTCAAAAAGATGTGTTCCAAATCAAATCAAATTACAGGTAATGTAAAGAAAAAAAAATGATAAACAAAGGTGAAACAGATACTTGAACACCACATTAAAGGACAAGTTCACCTTCATATACAAGTAGATTTAGAGACTGAAGCAACATTAGAAGAACATATTGAAGTTTGAGGAAAATTGGAAAAAAAAAATTTAAAAGTTAATGTGAATCTTTAAAGTTTCTTCGCAGTCGCTGCTAGATGAGAAGACTACTACTGTGTATGATGTCACATGTGTAGAACGATATAAGGAAAATATAAAGAGAATTCCACAATTTTTTTTTTGAAGACATATTGTGACATACACTGACATGTTAGTAATGGGTAATATATTCCCTCTGCCTTCTGAAAGAGGCAAGTCAAGTGCTCTTTTACTACGGCAGAAAGATGAAAATGATTTGTTGGTGTTTTTTTTTTTCTTCATTTTCCTCATATCGTTCTACACATGTGGCATCAAAAACTGCAGTAGTCTTCTCATCTAGCAATGGCGGCATTGAAACTTCAGAAATTCATAACTTTTGAATGGATTGTCCGATTTTTCTCAAACTTTCACTGATGTATTCTACTAATACTGTATTGCTGCATTCTCTCAGTCCATATGTATTTGAAGGTGGACTTCTCCTTTTACTGTGGCAGGCACATCCACATCACTCTATGATCCCTACAGAGACGATTTATTGGATTGCTCCCACTGCAGGCCTAAATCTTAAATTTATTATTTCCTTTTCAGTATAGAAAAAACACAGGCTGGTATGTGCAGTGTTGGTAATCGAAACATTGGGCATTCAAACATAAAACAGTGAGGTGAACTTTATGCATCAGCAAGTCAGGGTAGGGCAGTAGAATCTTTGTTTGAATGGTCTTATATTTCAGTATGTTGTATTAGTGGGCTGGGCTTATTCAATTTTGCAAATTTTGCAAGAGCCAAGATTTACAAAATTAAATGCAGGTGAAAGTTCTTGTCTACTCTATAATATGCATTGGAGGCCAGTGGCATAATTTGCACAACAAAAAATTCATGCCGCGTAAAGGCCATTGGCTCAAATTTGCAAATATTTGGTATTAGGCAAATGTGACCATGGGGACTATCATTTATATATATCGTCTAAACCTGTTCCCATATACATGTACCACAGCATGTGAAGTGCAACTACATTTGTTATTTCTTATTACTCTTTTTTTTTTGAGGGAGGTGAATTAACTTTGCATGAAAACCCTTCAAAAGGTTATACTCACAATAATTTCTGTCAGGATTTGAGGCAAACTCAGGTTATACACACGCTGTATGTATGGACATATAGAATTGTTGATTTCTCTTAAAATAACTTTGATTAAATACACATACACGTATGAACATAAATATACAGAAGAAATTTACAGAACAGAGCAACAAAGTCCATAGATGTATGCACTGGACTAAAGCTCAAAAACACAAAGTAAAAACTTGACCAGGATACATTTTCAACATAATTTTGCCAGTTTTTTAAGATTTCTGCAGTGAGAAATTGCTGAAGAAGATAACATTATTATCACATTTCTCCTGTGTTGATAAAGTTGATCTGCGAGTTTGGAAAGATATCCAGGCATTAAAATCATTTTACACATAAACACACATTATGTACATATTCATATCACGAGTCATATCTTTAAGAAATGCATTATGTATTGATAATATTGTCTTTCTCGCTGCATAATGAGAGAGATGTATAGCATCATCAGTTTCACGACATCTTCACCAATGCAAGGAATATGATACTTGACTAAAAACAAACATAATACAGTGGACTCCCATTATAACGAAGTCCTCGGGACCGGCAGTTTTCTTTCGTTATATCGAAATTTTGTTATAACCCAACAAATAAACGAAGAAAATACATAGACCAGATAGTGTTACAGCCTGAATTTTTACTTCGTTGTAACTGGAATTTTGTTATAACCGTGTTCGTTATAACGGGAGTGCACTGTATCCCAAACCATTTGATAAAATTTGTTGGTATCCTTGACCCTATGTCGCCCTGGGGGGCTAGATAAGCCTCCTCTTAAAAGTTTTTTTCAGATAATTTTAAAATTGAGTGCACACTTGCCAACATGTAGCACCAAAAATGGCTATCCAAATTCAAAATAGCCCCAGCTATATAGGGTTAACAGATTTTATGTTGCTGAAATACATTTCCATTTCCATGAAATCAAACCATCTTAAAATTATATACACCAAACTGTCACTGAGTGAAAGAAACTGAGAGTATGAGAGGCAGAGACAGAAAGACAGGCAGACAGGCAGACAGACAGACTGACAGACTGACAGACAGACAGACAGACAATGCTTGTTCTTGCAACTGGTATGCCTTTGAGAGTATCAGTAAACATGGGTATTTGAAAAAAAAAAATGTCCAGAATTCAGTACATGAGATATACACCAATTCCAAACACACATAGTTGTGCTAGAACAGGAGCTCTCCCTTCAACGATCCAACCTTCCTACATGTACTTGAAGGGATTCTTCCTAAGTCCTTATGTTTTGAGTTTCCTTAGTCAAATCAAATCTATAATTACATCTTCTTTATAAACACCTTTTTACCGGAAAGTAATAGAAACGGTGGCTTGACACAATGGTATTGGCAAATTGGAAATATGCATGAACACTGCTGTATCAGTACTCTAGGAGCTAGAACTACACAAAAAAATGATCAGCTTGTTTTGATATATTTCATCCACACCTTAATCTTCCGAAAGTGACATCATGGAAGCAAAGTCAGAGTCAGAGTCTTCCCAAAAATGCAACTGTCTTCCACGAATATCCTAAAATGAAAGTCACATAGTACAAGACAAGACAATCTTTTATGCCGTCAATTAAAAAAAAAGGGGGGCGACATGTAAATACTATCAAAGTAGAAGTGCCTTTTCTAACCAAAGTACTCAACCACATAGGATGCTGAATCATGTCAGGATTTGGTATCGAGTAAAGTTTCAAACAGACGTCCCTCAGTATCTGTCTCTGCTCCCTGTAACCTTTAGTGTATGAAGTTTCCTTTGCAATACATCATTCTGAACACTTTTGAGGAGAAACACTTGATACATTTAATGATACTGCATGTAATGTAAAGATGTCAAATCCTGTCTAGTACATATACACACACGTGTCCACGATCAGGATCAAACACTATGGTGATTCCGTATGAGGTCTTTGACTGCACTGATGAGTCTGGTCACATATCTCCAGCCTGGGGTGACACTGTTCATGACCTCACAGATAGACTCCTCCCTAGATTTGGATTGGTAGAGAAAGCAATAAAAACTTCATGAATACAAGGTCAGTTTCTGGGTCATCACTTCCTTATATCATGAGGTAAGCTTCCCCCCACCCCCCCATCCCCAGACCCCCCATAGAGCACGGAAATATCCCAGTCTAATAACCCTTTCCTCCCGCAATGCTTCGCGAGCCTTCAATGCCACCAAAACTATATTCTTTTTGCCTGTCGACAGAGAATGGACAGGTTGGTAATCCACCTGTGCGAAAGCAGTCAAGAAGTACATGTTTCCCCTTTCCGCTGTCAACTGCATGTGCCATTGAACAATGCAAAATATGGATCTGATGTGAGATATGAATACAGCATGCGCTGATGGGCTCGCAAACTCTTTTGTTATACCTTACATGGGTACCCAAATGGACTCATCATCGAAAGTCAAATCTAGTGAGCTCAGCTTTGATTGCTAAGCTGCCGTCCCATGACAAAAGGAAGCAACTCTGTGGAATGAGTTTCAAAATGAAGAAAATATTATTGTTTCATGAGGAAATCTGTAGAGTTGCTCCCTTTTGAATGTTCATATTTTGAAAATTGGGGTCATGCAACCTCAATTTCTTCACCATCATGTAGAGCATACAAAAAAAATCCCCCAAATCTAGAAAAGAAAAATAATTTTGATAAAATTCAGAGTTACTTCCTTTTGTCATGGGAGGGTAGTACATACGCCTTCATAAGACTTGTATACAACTGTAGCAGAACAAGCACACTACAACATTGGAAAACGTAACTTAGACAAAAATACACAGTTTTGATACAGAAAAAGAACAGATATTGATAGAAGAAACTCTAATATTTCAATCAAAGTCATTTTTCTGGCGAGTACTAGTATATCACAAACATGAATTTAGGCCATGAATGCTGAAACTCTTGTACACATTTTGGGAACCTGGTATACCAGGTTCCGTTTACCGGTAGGAGTTGACGCCACAGGAACCTAGTACAAGAGGTTCCCGTATGAAATCGATTAAAGAGGTGTATCAATGTTCCCACTATTCTATTTTGAACAAAGGGAACAGAAAATTCAATCATAATGGATTATTCTGTATTCTTTTGAGGCACTCACACATTAAACAAGTGACTGCAATTAAAAATGAGTCATTTTCCACAAAGTTAGTAGCCCTCATATGCATGCAAAAGCATCTTGATGTGTGTCTTTTTTCAAAGAAAATCATAAACACACGATTTTTCACATGGAACCAGAAATCCTATGCACTCTGAGAAAATGGGAAATTGATGGCACATTTTATCACTGCCAAAGCATAAAAGTCGACAAATGTAATTCCATCTATGACAATTGCCATCCGTGCATGTTATGTGTGATTCTGTGGACACAGCAAAGCTTGCAGAAAAGGGATCTCTGCAATAAAAAATACCCTCATACTGGAAGTTATTGCTAGGAGTGGCAACCAGCTCTTACCTGATGCTACCAAATCTGACTGTACAGGTGCAGGGGATGGGCGTGGCGGGGTACTGACCCGGCAACAAGTCCAGATGGACAGAGAACATGGAGTGGGCTTCCTCGCTGAAGAACTTGACTGATAGCCTGGAAGAGCGGAACGTCAATCAGTTTGTGAATGGATGTGTGCAAAGAATATTGAGCAGGAGAATGGATGAAAGAAAGGGAAAGGAGAAGGGATATAACATGAATGCTTGAGGAGGCAATATGGATCAGATTCTAGGAGAAATTACAAGTCGTTACCCTTTTCATTTGTGAGCATTTTGTATTCACTTTGTATATCAGACATTTATGATACAATTTTACATGAAATCTCATAGAACTTCATCTCGACTGAGACAACAGAAAAAAAATAATAATGGGGACACTAAACATGCAAGTAAGCTGTAAATGACGACTGAAAAACAATAATGCTTTTGATCCCACAAATGTTTATTAACAGTTTTGTGTTAACTTTCTCCAACTTGTCCAAAAATGACCACCACACAATGACAGTGACTATGTTTCATCTAAGTAAAGAGGTTTCCTATTTTGACTGTTACTCTCTGTAAATAAGACCATATTCTCAATTTGTATCATAATGAAAACCAAGTGAAAAAGAAGTAACTATCCTGCAAATTGAACCCACATCACCTACTGCTTTGACCAGAAAGTACAGAGACCAACAGCGAAAAAAAAAAAAAAAAAAAATTGTTATGGTCATTTTCCTTTCCATTTCACATAGTTTCAGCTGAGGTGAGGGAAAGTTGCAGGACATTATTGTGATAATTCTACAGTTAGTCCTCTTTTACAGCAGGTGCTAGAAAAAACTTGACTGCCAGCTCACCTGTTTTTGGTTACCGTAATAGGATGCCAGAAATCCACCTCGCTGCACTCCGCCTCCAGCAGTCTGGCTTGGATGACCATGTCCGAAAGGTGTTGCATCAGCTGATTGGGGGAAATTTATGGGAAAGATAGTGGTCATTAACTTTCACTACAAGGGCACTTCCATCTCCACGCCCATTGTGGGGTTTGACAGTCCAAACTCAAAAATGTCTGATTTACAGTGTACTTTGTTTTAAACTGTGAATGAGATCTGCAATTTTCCATCATGAGGCTTTCTGGATGAGCACAAAATAAAAACACAAAAAGGGGGTTTAAAGAAATGTTGTTCCAGACCAACAGACAATACCCTCCCACCCACCCACACCAGGGTGGTCCACATCTTGAAATTTTAGCATGTTGCAAGCTCAGAATCTGAGAATATTGCAGAAATTGTATGTGCACGGAGCGCACATCATGAGCATGTAGTACGCAGTATTTCGCAGCATATCTCTCTTCATGCTCTCCATGCTGCTTACATTCAATGTTCTCTTTCACGTTTTGCATACAAATATCCAAGTACCAGGTAGTTTCATGTTTCTTATGTTTTTCACATGTTTTTCACATGTTTGAATACATTTTATTTTGAGCTTGTTGCAAATTTTTGAGGATGTTGCATAGCATGTTACTGGCTTTTGAGGATGTTGCGCAAGAATTTTAGCATGTTGCAGCGACATGCTAAAACCCCTTGTGGACCACCCTGCCACACACACACATACAATCAGAGAACTCAAGATAAGAAACAATTTCTCTTTCTTCTACATGATATGATGTTGCTTTGTTTAATCATAGTGATGAATGAAACAAAAGCAAAATTGTATTTTGTATTATCACATTTTCTGGAGACTGGAAAATATAGAATTACAAGCAAATATGGCTCAACTGCACAACTTGCCTCATCAAAATAGGACTAAATTTTCCATTCAAAGAAAAAAAAAGAGAGAAATGGCTTAGCTCTAAACTAAAGGATATTTAGGCTAAATGTCAACATTCCTTAGTGAAGGGAGCTTTACTACAGTGTATTTCAAATAACCAGTGTGTTAAAATCAGCACATCTTGGTGGTCCATACCAATAAAGGGAAAGAGGAAAGACCACGAAGATCTTGGTTTGTTGAACTATTCATCTAAGGTCAACTGACCTGTTTTTAAATAGGTTGAGAAACCATGTAGATATTAATTTTCATCTTTTTTTCTTTTTACTACCACACGATCAAATCAATCAGATACTGGTAGGTCACACAACATCCCTAAATCTATTTCTGAATGCTGAAGGCAAAGACAGAAAGAGAGAAAGAGAAAGAGATTATGAAACAAAGTCACTGAGCATAATTAACAAGAAGCCAAGACTTCAGATTCTCACAAACAAGAGGGAGAGATATATCTCCATGGAGGTTTGAAGGTCTCTAAAGGATTAATTGCGATGTCTCTAATTCCAGGGCAAGGAAGGGGAAGGTGAAGTGGGAGTGCGTGGAAGGTATTACCATCAGGAACCAGTACGACACATGTCAACATGTCTGGAATAAAAGATGTACTCAAGCCAGCCAGCATTTCGTATGTGCTGACTGGAGACATTGTGTGCAGTACAAACAATATGTCTGCATCGAGTGGTAAGTGATTAGAGTTCATACCAGCGGAAGGGCAGCCCGGGTGGGGTAGAGGGACTTCAATCTCTCGCCATCGACGCTGCTGAAGAACACAGAGTGTGCCATCTGGGCTGAGGCACAGGCGTCATCTGTGGGAATAATGAAGATGGATGAATTATTGAGATAAAATTTTGTAGTTTGCTGTTTTTGTCCAAGTAAACTTCTTTCCATCAAAGACCACTGTCACAAGTTCCAGGAGCAATGATGCTGAAGGCTTCAATAAACATTTAAAGTTCTGAAATTACATCTGTACTCATTTTACACATTTTCAGATCAAATGGAAAGAGCTGTAATATGATGTGCACAAAGTATCTAGTATAAATGAGACAACGTGTCTCTCAAACTTCTTGTTTGCACACACGGGTTCATTCTTGTTTACAAGTGGTTTGTGAGAACCAATGAGAATGCAAAGTTATATTCCACATGAGACTTTCATATTTTGAACATCATTACGGCTGACAATGTCTGTAGTCCAGAAATGTTACTGACTTCCCTTCCCCCAAAAGATATAAAGAACATAAAATGCATGCAAAAACACATATATATTTTGCTTTCAAAAATTGGGAAATGTGAAGTACACATAAACCATGCTGAATAAAATTTCTATATCTGTATTTGCCAGGAGTTTATCTATCTTATTTTGATATGTCACTCACCAGCAAGTCTGCTCTCCATTTTCAGACCAGACAGTTTTGCATCATCCCCTGTGCCATCATCTGACAAAATAAGAGAAATACAGAAGACAAAAATATAATACAAATACATGTTTTAATTCTGCCGTGAGTTTTTCACAGGGCAGTAAGTAGTGTCAAGCAACAATTTTTTTTTCCCTCTCTCTCTAAGCTATGAACCTGTAATATAGCTTGGCACAAGACAAACCGACAAAAAAAACCAACAACACTAGCCTGCCTGACCTGCACATTTTGTCACTTTACTTTTTTTTAAAGATATGTCTGTAGTGGCACTTTCATGCAAGTTACGGTATATTTTCTGTGAGCTTTAGTGTCCCTATAACCGTAAATATAACAAAAGTAGCCTTGAAATTACTAACATCAAAGCTATACAGATGGGCAAAATTTCAAATGAATAACACTAATAATTTGACTGCCCCTAGTTTATTTACATGATGGAAACAAAAATTTAAATGATGAAGTGTTACCAAATAAGCAAAGGATCAAAAGCACAACTGTAATATTCCTTATGACCTATATCACCCAATTAACAAAAGAAACAGTCAACTGGAATAACATATTATGCTACCACTACCCATGTAAAATCTACGGGAATGTATCTTTTTCTTCTTCTTTTTTTGTTATGAGCAATATGAGAAGAAGTATCTTTCTTCATTGGTCTCTATCAAACTATACAGAAGGAGGGAGCAGAAAACGCAACAATGTTTGCAGTGGTCATGAAATGTATGATATATTCATTGTCATTTTCTGAAACCACACAAAAGTAAAGACAGACAAAAATTTTGCAGTCACAAGATATAGGAAGCACTGGGCAGCCACAGAAATCTAACAATTGATGACTTCATTGCATCTGGCGAACACTTGAGGAGTCATTATCTAGTCTCATGAAAATCATAAGAACATAAAATGTAGAGCATGAAACACCTTGGACAAGGATGACATACAAATGCAGTAAAGCATTAATGAGAGCAAACAATGAACTGGACAAGGTACTGGTCATTCAAGGCTGACCGTCTGATCTCTTCTAACCACGATATGACAAAAACAGTGGGCACAATGACAGGAAACCATACATAAAACAGTGAAACTAAAGATTTCCAACAAGTCAAGGCTGCAACTCTGAAAACCTTGGAAAACTTGGAAGACCTTTCATCAATTTGATTTCTCCTGGTCTCAGCAGATTAAAAAAAAAATGAATAAATAAAAAAAAATGGAAAAAAAAATGTTGTGCAATTGCTTGGGTTGTGATACCAGACATACGTGGATGCGGGATGCAGAGAAGCTAAGGAAATGACAGATATTGTCTGTTGTTGTACAATTAGTCTGCTTCATAAAGATGATAAATCCCCACATTATAAAACATACTTTTTTTTTAAATGAATAAATCCTCATCTTTGATACTGATGAAAAATAACTCACCATATTGTGCAACAACAATCAGTGAGTCACACAGGAAGGAAAACTTGTAGCAGTTGTCAGCAAACTCCCTTAGCTTCCATTCCTGTAATCTGAGATTAAAAATAAAAGAAAATCGAACATTAAACTTAAAGAATCAAATAAAAAGAAATTGAACATCACTGAAGGGGATTATCACACCATTGTCCAACATTATTGCCATGTGCGGGTAATTAAAACTACATCTGACCTAAGGAAGCAGTTATGCATGAGATAAAGTGCTTTTCCATATTCATTTTTGGATGATATGCCATTACCACAGTAACATACTTTCCATTACAACTGTCCATAAGAGTACTTTGCACAGGAAAATTTCAAGACTGATATGAGCTCCAAATTTATTTGATGAGTTTAAAAACATTAGAAATAGTTTTCTCCACAAGCATTTACACCTCATGTAGATTTCTTGCCAAAATGTTGTTACCATGGCAATGCATTTTCTGCCACTCTTATACAAAGAAACAAAAAATAAACAAAAAAAGATCCCAACACAAATATGTTTGTATGATATCATTTTAACTTCTTGAACACTTGGGAAGTTGTTTTCTTCTCCTTCTTCTTTTCCCCTTAGTGCCAACGCAATCTCATCAGTTTGAGGGCATCACATTTACTTCATAGACATTTGAATGTGTTCAACCGCGAACCGCGAAAAAAAAAACACGCGAAAATAACAACGCACAAGTAAGTAAGTTCAGTTAGACCCTCGCAACCGCGAAATTATTAAACAACACGCCAAAATGTCCTCCAAGTAGCAATTCGCGAAAATATCTGTATGTGAAAATTTCATCTCGTACAGTAGTCAGTTTTGGAATTTGCTCAGTGCCATAAAGAAGCACCCTCACAACCATGCTGTGAGAAGCACTGACAAGGATTTGAAAATGCAAGGATGCACGTTGTTAAACCTTTTCTATATTTTGAGTGCGACGGGCACAGGAAACTCCATACTGTTGTACACATTGTTCAAAGTTCCTGGCTCAGAAAGGATTAAGAATTATGAAGGGGGTGAAGTAAGCAAAACACAGCAAAAATGCAGACCTCCCAACCTGACTAACTGAAAAATAGGGATGAACTGACTCAAAAATAGGAAAAAAGAGCAGGTCACACAGAAGTGTGTAGTAAAATTATCGAGAAAAATAGGAAATTTTCATTGAAACAAGAGCTGGAAATGGTCAAAATTCAGATTCTTTCCTCCATATTAGGAATGGTTGGAAGGTCTGAAAATTTAACTGCCTATATAAAAATCAACATGCTCTACCTCTGAATCATGATGACTTCCTGCCGTGCTCTCGCCAGCTCAGTCTCCATCTCACTGATGCCATCCTCTTTTCTCCCCGCCCACTGTCTCAGATCCTCCCTCTCCGTCTCCAGCTCATTAATTTCTCCTTGCAGTCGTGATTTCTCTGTCTCAAGGGTCCCTCTTTCACTGCAAGATTCATGAAAATAAAAAATGGATACTCATTCAAGTGAGGAAATTTTTACTGCTTGAGGATGGGCTGATTTTGCTACAACGTGCATTTCCCATAGACACCAACCCGAGTTTACTCGAACTCGTCTTCAGTGGGTCAATGCTCAATTATTTGGGGGCTATAATCAGAATTTTGAAAAGCATTTAGTTATTGAACACGGTTGTGTCCCAATGTATTTTGATATAAACAGCATTTCAACATGCTGATTCAAAATGCACAAAAAGGTGCATCTTAATACGAATGGCAATTTTCTCTAAATGTGTTTAACAGGGAAGCATATACACAAAATCACATATAAAGATGCTTATTTTGACATCATCTCAACACTTTTTTGGGTCACATGAAGTGGACATGTATGCTGAACAGCTCGCTGCAATAGCAATTTACAGTTTTTAAACAATGCACAATGCATCTTCAGGAAATTATCTCTTTCTTGAGCTTGAAACAAGTGAGCATTTACAGTACTCATGTGAACAGCATTTTGGATCACTGTTTCAAAATACTAATTCTGCCTTTGCAAATTCAGCATAAACACACCCTTATGAAATGCTGTATTAAAGACATCTTTAAGCATGTTGACAGCATTCTGCTGAGCTTTCTGACATCACGACAGTTAAATCATTTTTTTTTTTTTACATATAAACAAAGTTCTGTATATCTGTGACAGAACAAGTACAGGGATTGGGGCAGGCTGGGCTGTTTATTGGGAAGGGAGAGACGTCAGCTGAGTTTGGTGTCTAAAGGTTTGCAGGTGGATTTGATCCAAATGTTGGAAGCAATAATGGCACAGCAAGTACCAGCTGTTTTTTTTTTTATTGAAATGGAAATGAAAGGCAAGGAGAGTTTTGAAATAAAACTCTAACATGGAGGGAAAGATGAAAAGGAATGTTGAAAGTCAGAGTCCCCTTGTAAACAAACAGAAAATCATAGAAAAGAAACCTGTCAAGAAGATTCTTGGACAGTTGACTGACTGCTAACCATCTAGCACTATCAACTCATTTCTGCCTACTAGACAATCATCCAACAACAAGCATCAAGGGTTGATTGTCTTGGGATACATAGTGTGAGGAAGTTACTGACACTTATGTCAGTCTTTGTTTGTTTTGTTTTGCTTTGGTAGTTGTTTGTTTGCTTATTACCTAGGTACCTGATTTTCACATATGTATATATTTCAAATTCAATGTGGTGTTCACAGCACTATGTAATATAATTATATCACCCTGATCACAGGAATTTATCCTAACACCTACAGGCCACTCTTTTAACTCCATGAGGGGAAACATTCCAGCCCAGCTGCCACATTTTGGCACACAACAAAACTTACTACAGCAGCAGTCAACTTTCTACTGGCTATTTATACTTACACAAAGGGAGGAAGACACATTGTGGAGAATGAATTTTGTTGAAGGATTTAAGCACTATGGTGGCCCTCGTGGGGGCATGAACCTCAAACCCACCTCACTGTATAGGCTTGGTCATTAATTCAATGTACCAAAACACCAAATAAAAGGGACAACTGTCCAAGGGATTACTGACATGGGAAATCCAGTTCTTACTTTTCAGCATGCTTCACAGACGACTCCTTCTCTCTCAGCGCTGTTGTCATGGTTTCCAGTCTGGCCCGTCCCTCAAGTAGCTCCGCCTTCTCCTCCTCAGATGGAGGATGGATCTGCTCTAGGTCTGCCAGGGTAGTGTCGAGGGTAGCCTCCACTATTTGTACATGAATCAACACATACACATACTATAGTAACATCAGCATTGTCCCAACTACTATCTTTTTGGTGCCTGATGCTTGTCACAAACATATACTGTTAATCAGAAAGTTTTGAATGTATGAAACTTTCACAAATTTTGCAAGGAGCTGAGATTTGCAAAAGTTTTTGCTTACAGAATGTATTGAATGCCAGTTGTCAATTC
This sequence comes from Diadema antillarum, assembly GCF_040938485.1. NCBI lineage: Eukaryota > Metazoa > Echinodermata > Echinoidea > Diadematoida > Diadematidae > Diadema > Diadema antillarum. The sequence continues at coordinate 1,113,808 of NW_027271464.1, read as the reverse complement.
AAGAAATGTTCATGCCACAAAAAGAGGTCATCGGCTCCCATTTGCAAAAGTTTTTTGCCGCAAATGTTTCTAGATTTACAGTGACATCAAACTGCCACTCACTTTGGAATCTGATACAAGACAACTTCATTACTTTTTTTTTCTATTTCCTCTACACTGGGCATTAACCCTTTGACATAACAGATTTAAGAGTGATCTAGGTTCAAATCCCCTCAGTGCATGCATGCTTCAATGAGCTTATTTCTTAACATTGTCCATCTTGACCCAGGTACAGTAGCACATATGGCCTGGGGTATTTGCCAATGCAGGAGTACTTATTTTGAGGGGGAAAAAAGTCACAGAGAAACAAGTGAATGAGAGTTTCACAAGAAAACACAAGAATGAAGCCCCCAGTTATCATCTCACAAGGACTCACAGGCTTTGATGTCCTCCACACATTGTTCGATGGTGGTGAGGCTTTCAGTGACTTTGGCCAACTTGCTGTCCAGACGCTTGCAAGAATCCTGCCATAGAGAAAAAGATACATATCATGCCACACTCACATTGGCTCTACCACTGCGAAACCGAATGTCATGTACATGTATTTCATTTTTTTTTTTGGCGGGGGATGGGATTCTTTTTTTGTCTTTGTTTTTCTGTGGGCCACAAAGCTTTCACAAGTGGGCCAGAATGTCATCTAAAACTAAAACTAAAACTAAAAAATGGGATGAAAAAAGTTAAATAGTGCAGGTCTAGGCAATGCCCTGACACCCAAGATTTACTTGTTTACTTGTTTACTGTTAAAAGTCTTCCCAGGAGTTAAGTACTGTAATTTATACCTTGAAGTGTCCAAGATCAAGCACTTTGGCATAGGCTAAAACCCAAAGGGCAATGATTTTCATTGTTTTACCAACTAGAAACTGCATTAGTGATTCATAACAAAAACATATTTGATATTGTAATAATAAGAAATGACGTTCCTTTTTGCCAAAGGCTAACACAGAGACGAATAAAGAATCTTATCATTTTGCTCGACTTGTGATCAGTAATTGTAATCTGATACCACAACCATGAGCCAGACCTACAAAAAAAGAGCATATCAAAATGTATGTGAAACATCAGAGAATACAGTCATGAATTTGAAGGGCAAAAAATTTAGCCACTACAAAGCAGCATAAAAACAAAACATAGCTAAGGCCTATAGCTAATGGTCAATAGATGAAAATGATTCCAAATCACGAAGGGTCTCATATTCTGTTACAGTGTACCATGACATGAAGAGATATATTTATGTTTTCAGAGGGCCTCCTTTAAAATCAGGGATACTTGGCAGCTCTGCTATCACTGCCACTACTTTTCTCAAATGGTGGTGCTTCCTAATACTGCCACTTTTGTCTTTTAACCACGACCAATCAAAGCACCAAGCTCTGCCACGGTGAAATACCTCCATGGAGCTCTGGACATTTTTCGTCATCTTCAACCTCCAGCTCTTGAGCTTGGCCTTGGTGGACTGGGTGCAGTACTTCTGCAGACTGACGACTTGTCGCCGCATGGCCGCCATCTGCAGTTCACAAGTTTTGAAGAGAGAACATAAGAGTGCTGAATACAGGAAAGAAAGCTGTCCTTACATGCTTTTATCCATTTTAACATACCCCAGCACACACTTTGGACTGAAAAGCCATCTCTACGTAAAGGGGGTGCATATGAAGGGGAGCTACTACTTGACAATCATAGAATTTGGGGGTGAAACTACAAATTGTACACCTGATTGGAACATACATTGAGAACATGTAACATGTTTTTCATTCTTTTTTTTATGACCTAAAGGGAGGCCCTGCACATCCAAGTAATCATCCTCATTTAAGTCTGGTCTAATTGCTTAATGTTTGATGATTTCACAACCCAGAACTCAGAGCCAAAAAATTATGCATTTATTTATCCTTTCTTTGTCTTTGTATTGTCCTGTCACTGCTTATGTTATCATATGTAACTGTGTCCTGTCCAGAGTATGTCTTCTTGAGTTGTGGGCTATACAGTATGTCTATATCCATAAATATATTTCTAATACTCCCTATCCATTTGTTTGGCTCTCCTTAGAGAGACTGACACATTACAAGCACTGGTTTTTTTCTGGGTTTTTTTTTTGGTGGGTTCCTCCATTTTTTTGCTGAATAAGTTTCAAACCTACCTTTCATTGTTATGACAAGGATATTTGTTTTAAAATACTATTTACTTATTGATTCATTTCATTGTCATTTCATTTATATAACTTGTTATTTTGTGTTCTTTAATTGATTACTTAAAAAAAAAAATTAATTGAATTTTGAATTGAAATTACCTATTCAAGATTTGATGTCAGTATGTTTTGTAGTTTTTGTGTTGTTTATCATTCTCTCAATGAGTTCCAAGGAAAAGCTTTTATTTCTTGGATTTCCATGAGAGTATGTTATGTAAATGAGAATGACACTTGCCATGTCATAGGAGAATGAATACCATAGATGCTGTGCATATTGCTTTAGCCAAACTATCCCGCAGGAGAGGGGGAATACAGTCTTGGCTGAAATAACTTGTTATAGGGATAAAACAAATGACGAGTTTGAATCCAAAAACAGATAATGCCATTTTTAAAGTTATTTTTTTAAGGTGTTTTTTTTTCTTTTTTTTTTTTGGGGGGGGGGTATTTAGGCAGTCATCAAAAAGGGAACAATTTTAATAATCTCTTCAATGATACTGCACTCATTACATAATCAGAAATATTTTTGAAGATATTACATTCATCACATACATTTTAATCATGACATGTTTGACATGTGACATGTGCAACAAGTTCGACATTTCCTAAGGGTTAGCTCACAATTTTCACATTTTATCTTTCTTCTTAAATCTTTCATATCGGATGTTTACATTTTAGTATACATTGTGGATTGACTGTTCTGGGAACATTTTAACATCTTTTAACCCTAATCAGGCTCGGGGGGGCGGTTCCGCCCCCCCTCGATGTTTCGCGCAATATCTTCGCAGCGCGATAAGCTCCCGCCGCGATGTTTCATGACTTTTTTCTTTCAAGTATCGCGCAACTTTTGAGACCAGAATTGTTGAGCCCGCGCCTACCGTTTTGACGCGACGCCCGTTCGAAAAAAATTTGTCAACCCCAAAATTGCTCCAAAACGTGATTTTGTGTACAAATCCAATGCAAATTGTGTTTTTTTCAATTAATTCACATAAAAATTCATATCTTGACTTAGAATGGACAAAATTAATTCATTTTAGCATAATAAAGCTTCGAAAAATGTCTGTGACAAATTTTGGCCAAAAAACAAACAAAAACAAAAGGTCGAAAAACACAGAAATACATAAGAAATTCAAAAAACAATCAAATACATAAGAAATTAATTTCGATACAGATTTTTTTTTATCCTATGTCTCAGGAGAATGATACAAGAAACATTTAAAAAAAGAAATTAGCTTAATTAGAGCATTAACAAGGAAAAGTAGAAATTACGCGGTGCGTAATATATGTCCCCGCCGGAAGTAGCATTTTGTAGCAAAATGTACAATACAGGTCAAAAATCAAGGTCAAAGGTCAAAGAAGTCACAGGTCAAAATTGTGTGTAGAAATTTTGAAGCCCTCACCTAGTGCCATCATATAAAGCAAACGGAATCGAAATCGGGTTAGAAATGGCGAAGGAGTAGCATTTTGTAGCAAAATGTACAATACAGGTCAAAAATCAAGGTCAAAGGTCAAAGAAGTCAAAGGTCAAAATTCTGTGTACAAGTTTTGAAGCCCTCACCTAGTGCCATCACATAAAGCAAACGGAATCGAAATCAGGTTAGAAATGGCGAAGGAGTAGCATTTTGTAGCCATGCAATGTACAATATAGGTCAAAAATCAAGGTCAAAGGTCAAAGAAGTCAAAGGTCAAAATTCTGTGAAGAAGTTTTGAAGCCCTCACCTAGTGCCATCACATAAAGCAAACAGAATCAAAATCGGGTTAGAAATGGCGAAGGAGTAGCATTTTGTAGCTAATGTACAATATAGGTCAAATATCAAGGTCACAGGTCAAAGAAGTCAACGGTCAAAATTCTGTGTAGAAGTTTTGAAGCCCTCACCTAGTGCCATCACATAAAGCAAATGGAATCGAAATCGGGTTAGAAATGGCGAAGGAGTAGCATTTTGTAGCAAAATGTACAATACAGGTCAAAAAATCAAGGTCAAAGGTCAAAGAAATCAAAGGTCAAAATTCTGTGTAGAAGTTTTGAAGCCCTCAACTAGTGCCATCACATAAAGCAAACGGAATCGAAATCGGGTTAGAAATGGCGAAGGAGTAGCATTTTGTAGCAAAATGTACAATACAGGTCAAAAAATCAAGGTCAAAGGTCAAAGAAGTCAAAGGTCAAAATTCTGTGTAGAAGTTTTGAAGCCCTCAACTAGTGCCATCACATAAAGCAAACGGAATCGAAATCGGGTTAGAAATGGCGAAGGAGTAGCATTTTGTAGCAAAATGTACAATATAGGTCAAAGGTCAAGGTCAAAGGTCACAACTGAAATTCTGTGTAGAAGTTTAAAAGCTCCAATGTAGTGCTCTCATATAAAGCAAACAGAATCAAAGTCGGCTCATAAATGACAGAGAAGTAGCAAATTGAACATTTTGATCACACACGGACGCACACACGGACACACGGACGGACGCCTACACGGACACACACACGTACGGAGCCCGTTTCATAGTCCCCTGCTCGAACTCGTTCGGCGGGGACAATAAGTGATTTAGAGCCCAAAACTGATTTTATGCATAAATTACAATAATTAATTAATATAAAATATAAGAACAATTTTTCGGAGAAAGCAACCATACATTTTGATAGTATACGTCGCGGGCGTCGCGTGTGCCGATTTTCGGCGCGATCACGCGTTCCATAGGCGAGATCTGAAGAGGGGGCGGAATCCCCCCCCAGATATAGCATAGCCAAAAAAGCCCAGCCTGATTAGGGTTAATGCATTAAACTATGGATATTTTCTTTACCACGTTGTGTGTAATTTCTGTACTCATTTTTACATAGTCCCAAAATTAAACATCGTTTGTCTGTATCTCGTTACTTTGGACTGCCATACCTTCTTCTGCTTATGATTACTGGACACTGAGAGTTAACTTTTACAATGTGAGGTTCATGCTCTATGACATTCATCATCAAGCATTACTCTGTAAGTTTAGAGCAAAACAGAGTACATATTTCGAACTCATTGATACATTATCTCTATACATGGCACCACAGTGAAACTCAAACCTCTGCGGACGAATAAGTGCTTGGGACAACCAGGCACCTCATCCTTCAAATACGACTTCGGAAAGGTATTACCACCGACAGTTCATTGTATTCTATTGATCTCACTTTGAAGGTACATAGCACAGTGCCTGACGAACTTTCTGTGACCGATTTCTACGCAGGAGAACTGGCACAGATATATCCAGATCTAAATTCTGAGATTTGCCGCCATTTCGCTTTGCAAATTACAACCTCATGTAGTGTCAATGACTCACTTCAGTCTTCACGGAACAGCTTGTTTGTGAAGTGCATACCATCTTACAATGAAGACCAGAACATCAGTGACATTTTGTGTTCTCAAAATAATGTAAAGCCATGAAACACATTTGTATGCAATACAATAGTTTACACCTTCGTGTAGACCAGCTGTGCATGGGTATGGAAAGGATTCAACATGCTGTTGATGCAATACCAGACACAACCTCTGATGCCAGATGCACCACATGAGCAAAGTCAAAACAATCATCTTCAAGAATGCACGTATCCCTCCCTATAGCCAACCTACAACTTTGTGCATTGTATGCCTCCCTGTACCGCGAGAAGTCAGTGCCCAAACTCATTGCCTAGTATCCAACAGTTTACTCCACCCCCTCCTCAACAGTCTCGTTCAGGCACCACCTAAGCTGAATATTGAGTGTTTTAAAAGCTGCTTTAGATCTGCAGGAGGTATTAAAAGGCTATGGAACTCACAGATTTCTTTAAGACGAATGTTGTCTTAAAGAAATCAAAGTCACTAACAAATTTCAAAGTTTTGTATAAGAAAATGTACTTTCACTGATTTCACTTTAATGCCCTGATTTGGCAGCGTTACATTTTTTTATTTTTTATTTTTTTATTTGTTTAATTGGGTAGGTTTTTAATAGCATTACGCTTTTTCAACTTTTTTTGTTCCAATGTGCCCTCCAGTACAAACCTGAATTATGTGCATGAGTGATATCCTTAACTTTTGTCTTGTGTAGTGTTTATGTGCATGAGTGCTTGAATGTGTGGTATGGGTACAAGCTTTTTATCATTGAGTTTGAATGGGTGTCACTGTTTGCCATCTATTCTATCCATGACCTCTTGCGTAAACATTTTGTTGACCCTGATATACTTTTGCTTTTCTGTTATTGAGGGCTGGCGAATTCAAGTTCCATCCAGAAGAGTATCTTTAAGCTTATATTGTAATGGTTAGGATTACATATGTGCCATGTTTTGATAATTGTTCTAAACATAACTATTTTTGACTACAATGCTTTTTGTAATTTTTAACATCTGGTTATAGGTATTAGTGATTTCAACTGGGCATTTAGCCCTTTTAAACCTGCCTGTTTTCTATATCTCAAAATGTGATTTTATATCTATGAACTTGGATTGTACAGGACCTTGATGTGAAACAGCAATCACTTGCTGATTTTATTATCCTGTCAAAATATGTTGAAATTAAAAAAAGATGAAAATTATTTTCTATGTTTTCTCAAGTTCATAAAAATGGGTATATTGGTGCTTTGTTTTGTTTTGTTTTTGTTTTTTTTTTTTCATTCAAACTCTTCAAACATACTGGTGAAGAAAACTGATGATCAGCAGATGATGTTCAGAAATTTGAAGCTACAGGAAATTTGTGGAATTGGTTCTTTCTTCCATGTGATTTCAACATCATCAGGAATATATCTGCCAACAAAAATACACACACAAAAAAAAAATCAAAGGGAAAAAGTTGTTCTCACCCTTTCTGGCATCGCATTCTGCATCTCTGTGATTATGGCAGGGGTATCTTCAGAGTACTTAGCCTCCTGTTTCGCTACTGCTTCCTTTAGTCTGAAATAAGAAATACAAGGTATTACCAGGAAATATTGACTGCATCTACTGACAGCAAAAGTAGATTTGAACTTGATAATGCTTCATTAACAAGGATGAGGGAATGATGGTTTACATGAGGATACATTCATAATTTATCTGGTTCAATTTCATCACCATTCAGATTAGCTTGTAAAGTCTGGAGATGAAAACAAAACAAAGAGGTTTATTGCATAAAAGGTGATTTGTCACAATTGAGACTTGATGCTTTCTATGAAGTCCTACTGTATATGTGTATTTCCAGGTGAACATTCTCCTGAAAAGTTGCTTTATATGCTTAGCACTTTTTTTGCATTATTCAAAAAAGGCTCTTCTTTCCATTTTTTAAGTCACTCATTGACAATAGTATTTAGATTTCAATGGGATTGATGTAATAGGAAGATTGCTTTGCGGCAATGCAGATGACAAAATTCTGCTGGAAAATCCAGCATCTTCAAAAGAACGGCAAAATATGAAAACTGTGCATACTCCTGTTTTGGGTATTGTTACGGAAAAGGAAGGGTTTTAAAAGGATAAGAATGAGCTCTTTGAGAATGGTAAGAGTAAAATTGCACTCACGTCTTGGTGGAAGGGGCGAGAAAGTTGATGGCCCACTCAAACATTTCCCCCTTGGGCTTGGTGATGCAAGATGACTGAAGCTGCTCTGCAGGCGTTGTGGGCTCATCAAACTGGCATGGAACGAGAAGTTTACATCTAATGCTAAACGCTGCACGTGTATGACTACAGAAACAGTAGCTGAGCTGGCTTGTCCTTCATTTGCTGGTCATTTTTTCTTTCAGACTATTATTGTGATCGGATGATGAAACACATTCAAAATGATAAAGCTGTAGTTGACAGCATCCACATTCACTGCAACCCTTCTGGCATTAGACCACTTCACATTCTACATTGTCAATTACATTGTCAAAGTGATTGATTTATTACACTAACTCAAGCCAAACACGATTGAGGCCAGATACATGCCTCAAGTATCAAAATGCAATGTACATATAAATCACTAAATGGTGTGTAACTCAACAAGTTCACATGTTGAAATGAAAAAGTTGATTGCTCCATTGAAGATACCAATAATCTTCTAAACAGGCAAACAAAGACAAAGAAAAATATTTTACAAGCAGCTGAAAAGAGTTAACATCCAGGCTTGAACTCAGGGCCTTTTATCATATGTCTGCTGCCCTAACCAATAGACCAGTGTACAGCATAATTGATATATTGAGGTATTTTGTGGTAGATGTGGAGAGAGATTTGGATGTGTACAATGTCGCACCATAATCAATGGGCCATCGCATTGTAAATGTAACACTGAGATAGCACGCGGTGGATATGGTGGGAAATTCCTGAGGAACCAGAGAGAAGCATCTTACCCTACGAGGACACATGATGCTGGGCTTTCCCTCTGGCAGGTCGCTGAAGTCGCCAAACTCCTGCAGGAACGTGGAGAGGGACACGGGACCAGTGGTGGGGAGGCTGGGCAGGTGGGACAGGTCACACGTCAACGCGGATGCATTCAGCTGAGACATCGAGAAGGCCGCTGGGGAGAGGGTGGGAAAGTATTTTGCATGCATCAAAATACAAAGACTTCTTTTTTTTAGAAAATGTGGATAATGGACACAAAAAAAAATGTCCATTGCATTCTACAATATCATTAAAGTGGTCCTGCCATACATCTAACTGAACCCCATGGCAGACAAGCTATTGCAGTTGAATAAGGGCTATCCAGCCATCTTCTCAGATGGAAATGAAACATTCAAACAAACAAAGATAATGATAATAGAACATATTTATATAGTGCATATCATAAAAAATCAATTAGTGTCTCTATGCACATTGAAGGAGGAAAAACATAGAAAAAAAGAAAGAAAAAACAGTGTATCTTTGTCACAAAACTTACATTCATCCAGACATGTTCTCTTGGCCAACGATGCCACGCACAGGTCCTCTGTGTTATCGTTGTCGATGGGCAGCTCTTCCAGTATGCCTCGATCGTCCTCTTCGCACACCCAGTCCGGAAGGATGCTGTCTTTGAGGGACTTGTTCACCTCTGCTCCATCAACCGCAGAGACTGGATTCGTGCCATCACCGGACAGGGTGGATGATGCTTTGGGTTCCATTCTTAGTTCAGGCAGTGTTGAATTATGGCACATAGCGGGTTGCACAGGATTTGAGTTGGACAGCCCTGGTCCCCTCTCCCCTTCGCCCTCACCTTCTGTAGTTGGGCACACAGTCTCGATGGTGAAGGTATCTGATCTCCTGCCATCGTTGCTGATAGAGATAGAAAGCTTGGACTCGTCTGACCTTGTCTGCTGTTTCTCCTGTCCAGTGGTGGGGCTGCTCAGAGTGTATGTGTCTGACGTTTTATCAAGTGTTATCTCACCAATGGCATCCAGATTTCCATCAGAAGAAAGTCTGTCATGCTGTTTGGAAGTCTCATTTGTTAGGACACCAGTCAGTTGTGCATCAAGTGTGTCTTCTCTGATGGAACGACTAAGGAGCCCAGTAGCTGCCAACTCAAGATTACCAACATTGGTAAGATCCTTGCCTGTGGTGTGGTCTGTGTGGATGTTGCTGACACGTGAACAGGAGCCTGACGAATGGGCTGCTGGTACAGAACTTGCACTGACCCTATCCTGGCATGCTGTGATATCCATGGCAGCTGTAGCTTCATCTTCTGACAGAGAATGCTTCGTGGCATCTTTGGATGAGTGGCTATCAGCCTGGGGAAGAGCCTTACTGTTGACATGGCTCAATGGAACACCTCCACAGGTTGTCATCTCCATGTTGGCTGTATCCTCAGACTGGAAGAAATGCGTATGATCATCACTGCTTACAGAGGGTTTCGGCTCCACGGCGGCACGTACACCGGATGTCTGGGCCGCTCCCTCGTGGCTCTGCAGAGAACCAATGCAAGCAGTCATCTCCATGTTGGCAGTGTGTTCGTTCTCAAAGACTCTTGTGTGCTCATCAGCAGACCTACCAATACTGCCAAGGTGTGGAGCTGGATGGCTCTGAGGTATGGATACAGGTCCTTGAAGAGGAATCTTTGAGGTGTGACACTCGGTGATCTCCATGCAGGCCGTCTCTTCTGATTGGAAAAAACAGGTCTTCTCCGGCTCTTTGTCAGCAGTGGTAGCATCCGGCTTGGTGCTTGACTGACTTCCAACGGAAATTATGCCATAGCTTGCTGTCATTTCCATGCCACAGTTATCATCGGCCTGAAATACTTTGGTGCGGTCGGGTGACATCACTGCTTTCGGTGGGGATAGTGGACATGTGGAAGAGCTTGGCAGACTGATCTCTGGTAGAAGTCCTGTTTGACATTCAGTCATCTCCATGTTGGCAGTGGCCTCTGATCTGAAAAACCTTGTTTCTTCCCCAAAGGAAAATTTTGACTGGGAAAGACTCTCAGAAGTTGCAGCTGTATTAGGCTTGAGGTTCATGGAGTTAGCTTGTTTTGCTTTGTTATTCATCTCATGTTGACTGAGACACTCTGTCATTTCCATCTTGCCAGCATCTTCATTGTCAAAGAAACATGTTTGCTCTCCTTCCCCACCATCTTTTGTCTGATGATCTGCAGGGAGAGACGTATCAGCTTGGACCTGTCTCTCGCCTTTCTTCTGAAGTTGGTAAGCCAATCCCTCCCCTAAGTGCCCCAAGCATGCCGTGAATTCCATTTTGGTCGTATCCATAGAGTGGCACCTTGAGGTGCTGTCTCTGGGCAGAAGAGTCTTCTCATACGTGGAAAGCGACAGACTCTTGCTCCCTGCTGAAAGCAGTCCCCCAACAGGGCATGTCATTTCCATGGCAGCAGTGTCTTCCGAGTCAAACACTCTAGTAACATCCCCCACATCTCTGGACTGAGCAGACATGGGATTGGTCTCTGCGGGCAGGACTTGCTCACTAATGGTACATGTCATTTCCATGGCACCCGTATCTTCCAAATCAAAGATTCTGGTTTCATTTCCTCCACGCCTTGACTCGTGAATTGCAGCAGGAACGTGCTCATGGACAGTGCAGGTCATTTCCATCGCAGCCGCATCCTCAGAACAAAACACCCTGGTTTCGTCCCCTGCATCTCCCACTGGCACTGGCTGAGGCTTCGATACAACTGACTGGACCTTTCCGCCGAGAGCGCAGGTCATTTCCATGGCTTCTGTATCCTCTCCCTCAAACACCTTTGTCTGTTCTGCTTCCGATGCATCCTTGAGGCTAAGTGGCACAGCATTGCATGTGGTCATCTCCATGTCATCTCCCTCTGGACAAACATCCAAGGATGTAAGTGATGCCAGGATGGATGCACCAGACTTCTCCCCCGACGTCACATTGAGCATGGAGGCTGTGGAAGAGGACACCTCATGTATTGTATCCAGGACGACCGATCTCCTTGCATGGTCTGGCTTGTAGAGAGCTGCATCCGTCTCGCTGGAGCTGCTAGGTTCCTTGGAAGGTGGTGCAGCCTCAGCCTCGTTAGATTCCTGAGGATTGAGAAAAGCATCAATTCGACCTAGCAGTTTTCCTGTGGATTCATCAGGCAAGTTTGACATATCACTCTTTGAAAATTTCCCAAGGACAGCTGTGAAGTCCATGCTTTTCTCGAATGTGGTTGTGTTCATCACTCTCCCTTGGGTCCCATTCCTCCCAGTGTCCTCAGACTCCCTCAGGCAACCTGTCAAGTCCATGTTGTCTGTGAGCTCATTGCCAAAGATCCTCGTTGACTCTGCCGCTGGGTGCTCAAGCTTTTCCCTGCACTCTGTGGTGTCGAAGCCGCCAATGCAAGTCGTCATATCCATGCCACTGACATCTCCGAGTCCACCTCCGAATATTCTGGTTATTTCTCCCGCATTCTCATCCGCATCTCTCCATCTCTTTCCGTCGCCCCTGGCTGCAGTGGAGTTCAGACAAGCTGTGAATTCCATTCCTCCATCAACATCTCCCTGCTCAAAGACTTTGGTCGCATCCATCTGCAGCCTGCCGATGGACGACACCTGTCCATCCTCTGGTTTGGCAGCAATGAAGGACTGGAGGAAACTGCTCTTGAATCCTCCCGGCTTCATCCCCTCCTCATCACCACCATCCTGCTGCTGAGCCGCACCCTCAGATGACCACAGAGCACCCATCATTGAACTCGAGGCAGCATTTGACACCCGCGTGGAAGGTTTCTCCACTGGTACATTTACGAGGAAGTCGCTGGTGCTACAGCTTTCTGTCGTGGCTGGACTGGCCGCTATAAATGATTTCAGAAAACTGCTTGTGATGCCACCATCATTGCTGTCAGTTTGGAGTGGTTTCAGTGAACAGTCGTCTTCAGGCTTTAGTGGAAGATGATTCACAGTGCCATGACTGGAAAAAACAAAAACAAATAAGCATATTTCAGAATGTCATAGATTCACAGTTGTTTCCATGCTTTTGCCAGGGATAATGCACACAGATAGCTTTTGTCTTTCTTTACCATGTAACACATATGCATTCATAACTGTGCAAATTTTCATCTCTGTCAACCCAATATCTGATCTTTTTCAAGATGGTGGTAACAAAGCAGCTTTGATATTCTAAAGTTGTTGATTAGAGTTATTTGTGCTAATGCCACAATGTTATTGTCATCTTTTTTTTTTCCATTGTGATCGGTCTGATGTTTTTCTCCTGAAGAATCAATGTTAATCAGGACCTAGTCATTAATAGCATGAGGCCTAACCACTTAACCACAAAGTACTTCATATTTACTCACTTTTTATGCATAGATGAAGCATTGATAAATTGCATACTTATCTAATGATGTGTCACCGTCTTCCAGTACGTACATATCTTGCACACAGAGACAGAGCTACTCAGTACAAACTGAACACTCCATATAATAAGCAATCCAACTCAAAGTCAGAGAAAAAATATGAAATACTAAAATACAAAAGTCTGCTTTTTCTGGTTTCTCATATACTTATCCAAAACTAACTACCGTGGTAGTAAAATTAACTTGTTGGCTTATTTCTGGCTAGCATCAAATGACAATATATGTCAGATTATGAGCCCAAATCTAATTTTCATCAGTCCAGCTCTGTAAAGAAAGTGCTAAATACACAGTCCTTGAGGTGCATGTCACTTTAACAAACTAACACTGGGTTTAATACCAACTGTAACTCATTATGACATCACACGCTCACAGAATATCGATCTGATTTGGGAGCCGTGACATGCATCGTGCGGAAGTGCATTTTCCTCACCTGAGGGTCTGCGCGTCCGGAGGGTGATCACTTGGTTCCTGCATGGCCAGCAGTGTCATTGTCCTAGCCTCTTGTTTGATTGGTCCAGACAGCAGGGTCTCAAGGCCTTTACATAGAGATAGGAAAAAACAGTTAACACATCACATAATTAGTCACTAAAAATTGATGTAGGGCCAACAAATTTCCACAAAGGATATCTTTTGGTGTTGCGATAGGGCACTCAACATTCAAAATTGACTGTCATGTGTCTGTTTTATTTCGGACCATCAGAATTTCTAATTTTAAGACATTTAGTGGCCTGTACGGCCACCAGAGAAAAATGAAAGACTTGTCAGCTGAGAATGAGAAGGGCATGAAGTTGCCACTAAACCCATAGTGTTCAAGGCAACTTAACACCCTTTTCAATCTCAGCCGACAAATTAGTGTGGAGCCCAATAAGGTGTAACCCTTAGTTTGACTTACCTTGAATATGGTGGCCTGGTCCCACGGACACTCCTTCACTGGGACCTGGCTCACTTGGTGGTGCACTTGAATTCCTGGAATACAGATTACAAAACATATAACGCACAATTCATCACAAACAAGGTATCACAAGTACTCATCGACTAGGAGCACTGTGACAGAGAATATTGGAAGTACTCTGAAAGAAAATCATGCTGTATAATTTTATTTCACAGTCTGTTTTCTCTCATAAAATTTGCAAGCCAACTGACATTTGCCATATAAACAAATCAGAAAAGTAGCGGGTTGGAAATCACTTGAACTTTATTCTTGTCAAGGGATAATACTTCCATTAAAACGTGGTTCTCTATTGGGAATTCAAACAATTGTACAATTGTCAATTATCAGATTTGCAAGACGATATGCTCTGAAATATAAAGTGTATACAGTATGACCTTCTGGACAAGGGCAAGTGTCATAGTTTCAATATGATTCAATTTCAAGTTAGAAATTATGAAGCATTCCAACAACTTAGCTTAAACTATAATCATTGCATGTTTGTATTTGATGAATGAAAAGGATGCTAAAACACTGCTCTGAAGGAAAATCTTACAGTGCAGAGAGAAATTTTAGCACTGAGTGTTTGAAGATATGTTTTGTTTTCTACATTATGATCAATATTACTGCAACAAGTTCTTTAACAAAATATCAGCAGCATTAACGCAATGTCATCAGATGTGATGATGACGTCAACCCATTGTCAAACTTGGCAGCAAACTTCTCTGTAATCCTCCGCCAAACAGCTGGACGCCACACAAGAAACGGGCTTACTTGTCCTCGCCACTTGATGCTGGGTTGCTGACGCTGTCGTTGGAGTCGTTCCAGAGACCCAACTGCTTTGCTTCCGAGTCCTTCAAAAACTCCCTGGAGACAAAGCATGCAAAATTGAATCCATTTTCAACTCAAGATTCAGCCAACATCCTGTGACACAGCTTGAGCATCACACTGTGTAGCAATTTCTGCAAATTTTCCTAGGTGACTTACATCTCATTTTCATTTAACAGAAAAAAAAAGAAACATATCCTGCATTATGCATTATGATATTATCATGGTAAGAGTGACCACAACAAGAAGATATGAAAATACATCATACATGTGCATCATATGCACCAAATTAAAACCGAAGTGCAGTGTAGACTGAGAATCATTATAGCCTAAAAATTCCCCACATTACGTGTATGAGATAATATACTGTGAATACAAATATTTTGCATGGTCAGTTGGGTCCTAACTTAGCCCTAATCAGGCCAGGCTTTTTTGGCCATGCTAAAACCGGAGGGGGGCAGATTCCCCCCCCCCCAAGATCTCGGCCATCAGTGGTGTGATCGCAACACGCATGCCATAATCTACAAGATTGTGTTATAAGATTTTTTGAAACAATCAATTTCTAATTTTAATGAATTAATTATGCAAATTAAGCTCAAGATCATATTTTAGCCTAATTAAACGCATTGAGAGTCTACTTTTTGGTCTGTAAATCTGTTTTAGCATATTCAACAATTGTACATCACAAAAACTTCCAAAACTCATTTCAATTCTTATGTATTTTATTGTTTTCAGAATTTCTTATGTATTTCTGTGTTTTTCAACTCTTGTTTTTTCTTTGTTTTTTATTGAATATTGTCACTAACCACTTTTCTACCATAATTAGCATAAAATCAATCAATGAAAGTGTTTAATTGTAATAATCAGGTTTTATGACTTTCATGACAGAGCACTGTTTTCCATAGGAAATGTACACAAAATCACAAAATTGTGCCCATTTTGGGGCAACATGCTGTTACAAAAATGGGCGTGGCTTCAAAAAGGCATGCGCGGACGTAGCAAATTTGGTCTCAAAAGTTGCGCGAGACTTGAACAAAGAAAGTTAAGAAGCCTCGCAATGAGGCCTTCTGGCATTACAAAATTATAGCGAAACGTCGAGGGGGGGCGGATTCTGCGCCCCACCCCGGCCCTGTTAGGGTTAAAGTGGCTAAGTTTAATAGTTGATTAAATCTCCATATTCCTTATTTTCACCTAACCACATTGTAGATGTTCCCTTCAGAACAGAGAGTGTACATGTACAAATGTAGCATGGAAGAAGTGGGCAAATTCTATGGACAATTTTGCAAAACTCTAAATGCTTTTTAGCAACAATGGAGTGACTTTTTTTTAACATGAATCTTGTCTAGAATACAATTATTCACCTCATTTTACGGTACTGTGCATTGATCTGAGATTTCACTGGCACAAGCACAACTCAGAATGAATGGGCAGAGAGTATATTCATATTTCTAAATTGATACACATTTGTGTATGATTTAGTTCAATATTTTCTTGATGCACCTGCAGGGTATTTGTCACATTAGCAGAGACTCCAACCCCCAAGCACCTTCTGATCTGGAGATTCTCCCGCCCGAAACCCCTAGCAAACGGGAGACTCCAAGTTCATGTGTGCGAAGCGCGAAGTTCCTAGGGTTCTGGATGCTCTCTGGTGCTATCGAAGGCTTATTTTTTCAACATACGATAGCAATAAGTAAGAAATAATTTCCAACGGGAGACACAGAGCCAGGGCGGGAGAAGTTAAATCTCAAGCGGGAGAACGGGAGATTTTGCAAAAATGGGTTTTTGGCGGGAGATCTCCCGTCAAAAACGGGAGAGTTGGAGTCTCTGCATTAGCATATATCTGCTGCATGGTGAGTGATTTAGTCCTTGCATTACCTCCAAACAGAAGCAAAACTTACTTCACTTGGTATGTCTCTGCAAAGCTGACCCTCCGTGAGGATCTCCTCCTCTTCTTGGGTTCCCTGACAAGGCAGAGGAATAATCAATCCTTTAGAGGTAGTCATAATCATAGTAACAAACTAATCATATTTATTTTTAAAACTGGTGTCACAGCAAAGGGAAAGGTCTCCTGAAGCAGGGTATCAATATCATCTATTTGAAACCATTCATGCCATAAAGAAATCGCAAATCAAAACTTACTGCTGTACATCACGTTTTTAGACTCCAAGCACCCATCTTTGGTGAGCGTAACATCATTCTATGCATAGACATAAATCTCTGCACAGCTGTAGAGCAGTGCACTATCAGTGTGTGTTCTGCACTGTGTTTGTTCTCTGCAGCTTCCTTATGTGAACCATTAAAACATCTGATTTTGATCGTGATGTACATTCAGACCTTGTTGAATCTGATGTCAAGAATTCTGCCACTGCTACGAATTGCACAAGATCGGTTCTGGCATTCAGTTAGGGTTGTCAAAATACTGTCTCTCACAATCTTCAGATAAGTTTCCATGTTCTGGAATGTTCATGATTATTCAGCAATCATATTCCTAAGTTTTCTAAAAATGTATGTAATCTGCTTGTCTGCTGTAGTAAATGCTGTGAAAAGCTAATCAGTGCCTGAGATGCAAGGGGCAGACATATAAACTTATTCATATGTGAACACATACTCTCATACTGGTACATATTCATGAGGAAACTTGCATGATACTTCAATGTGTGGTATAAACTGCAGCTTATAATATCACACTGCCTCGCCAAAATACACAGACATGTACATGCTACAAGTTGTATATGAATCCATGCAACCAGTTACATGCATACAAGTTTGTACATTGGTAGTGCATGCAAAAAGAGACACAACAAAGAAATGATATAGCTCTCTTGATGTATTTACATTTCAAACTGTGTCGTTTCATCACTTGGCCCGTTCAGATTTGGATTCAGGTCAGCAAGGGCCATCCGAGAGGGGGACATCTGTGTCTTCAAAATCTGGACATGGTGAATGTTAATGTATAGCATTAGCACAGGTGTGACTTGTCCAGTACAACTATGTAAATACAGAACAATTATCATCACACCAATTATCAATTAGTGCATACCTCCTTCATTATCAATAATAATAAGAAAATGCACAGGGAGAACACTGAGAGACAGAAGTAATAACACAAATATTTGACATCACATGGTAATAACACAAATATATTGATATCACATGTATGTGAGGAAAGAAAAAGAATGAATGTTTCTGTGGTTGGTACACCTGAGGAAAATACATTCAACTGGGGAAACACACAATTGGTGCTCTTGCAGGTCATTCTGGCAGAGGCAAAGTTTCTTTGAGAACTGGCTGAAGGAACACTGAGAATGACTACAATCACACAGCCAACAAGGCTACTTGTATTGAGATTGTAATTTGTTGCATAATGCCATTTCAGATGAGTTACTCATAATTAAACTGCCAAATAAACATGTTTCTTTGAGACCTTTTCAGATGGGTCCCTGATATGCTATGGATTTCATTCAAACTAACTTTTAACATTTAGAGAGCCTATCAATTCACAGGATTCAAAAATAAATATTCAAGTGATTGGTGTGCAAGGTGTGAAGAAATTACTTGTAATATCTTCCTGTTAGATTGGTTGTTTGTTTGTTTGTGTTTGTTTGTTGTTGTTTTTTTTTTTTGGGGGGGGTGTTACAAAAAAGAGTGTCAGCTTGTTTCAAAACATTGCTGAGTTTTCATAACAGGAGGATAAAATATTGCAAGATTGATTAAAAAAATTCTTACCGAAGACAAAGACTTTCTCTTTCGTGTATTCATCGTGCTGTAGAAAGAAGACGGAAAGTAATAATAGAATGTACAGTGAGTGTAACATTCAAGCATTGTTGACACACCCATGCTCTCCTCTTCTAGCCCAATTCTGAAGACTGCATGTAAATAAATAGCATACTGTACATTTATGATCTGAATCTAATAGCATACTGTACATTTATGATCTGAATCTAATCATTTAATGATGTACTATGTAGCTTACTCAAATAATGATAACTACTGTAAAATTCAACTGATGTTTTCTACAGTAGTTTTGGGGGCTCTTACTTCTTATTAGACTTTCCAATTTGTCTGATTTTATAACTTACCTTTCTGCCCTACTTTCAAGGTCAGCCAACTCGGGCTTATATTATCATACTTGTCAACTCTACCACATTTGGCAGTAGACTACTGCTTTTGAAAAATTTCATTAACATTCAAGCTAGCGCTGCTCGCATAGGCATCCTGGATTCTACCACTTTCTCAAATGAAAATGTTGGCAAGTATGTATTATAAATATTGCTTCCTGCCTGATGAACGCTAGAGCACTATTAAGTATGTGACAGTCTCTTGATAACAGTAACAAAGTCCAGTACCCGCGGTGGTAGCATCCCATCTTTTACAGTGACAAGTGTTTTATTTCTTTAAAATATTGTCTCAAACAATGGAGAGTAGAGCTAGAAAAATATCTGTGTATTTAACTAATTACCGTTAGGGTAAAGAAACTTCGTCAATGACACAGTAAATGGGTAGGTGTCAGGCGATTATTTTGCATTGTTTGCTTTACAAATACATGTAGATAAAGTATGGTAGGACCTAACCCTACTACATATCGCGACCGCCCTTATTGAAACCGACCGCCTAGTGTTGGCGCACAGAACACCCCGCTGTAGTACGCACTTCACTGCGCGCAGAGCACATAAAAATGGATTGGCTTTGACTGTAGTGTTGATGAGGATGGTGTGGGAAAACGCGAAAATTCACTGTTCATTCATGGTTTTAAAGGGACTGTACAGTACTGATTGAGGTAGGGATTCATGTTTTGAACATTCCTAAGTGAGAAAATGAAAAGCCTCTTATGAAATATGAAAGAGCATGTAATTTTAATAAGTATTCAACGTTTATTTGATGAAAATTGGTTTTCAAATGGCTGAGATATCCAAAAAAGTGCTAATAATAAAAGGCGACATGCCCCAACTTTATCAGTAGATCTCTTTGTTTCACCTTGTTTTTGGATATCTCAGCCATTTCAAAACCGATTTTCATCGAATAAACTTTTGACACCCCTTAGAACCGCATGCTCTTTGACATCTCATAGAGTGGTTTCTGAGTATCTCACAAAACGTTAAAAGCTAAATCTTCACCTCGACCAGAACTCAGTTCGGGAAACCCACTCACAAGGGGGGCCCCTCCTTATAAGTAACCCATCCCCCTTATAAGTAACCCCGTCCCCCTTATAAGTAACCCCCGGGGCACCCCTTATAAGGAGTCTCCACGCTTTTTTACAATGCAACGCGAAAATGAAAGGACTGCGGCAATTCGCTTGATTATGTCCATAAAGCTTCACTAGTTTCCTAGTTACTCACAAAATTTGAGCAAAATCGGTTCGAGGCATCATATCTAAAATCATGGATTTAAATGCGATGTCAAACGACCCATGCGAATGCTGAAATGCGAGCGATTACTGGCGTGAGTGTCGCCAGGCGCGGTGGCGCGGCAATGCTTGAGTGCAGACGTGGCGACTGAGTACGTACTCAGTCGCCACGTCTGCACTCAAGCATTGCCGCGCAGCCGCGCCTGGCGACACTCACGCCAGTAATCGCTCGCATTTCAGCATTCGCATGGGTCGTTTGCCATGATTTTAGATATGATGCCTCGAACCGATTTTGCTCAAATTTCGTGAGTAACTAGGAAACTTGTGAAGCTTTATGGACATAATCAAGCGAATTGCCGCAGTCCTTTCATTTTCGCGTTGCATTGCAAAAAAGCGTGGAGACTCCTTATAAGGGGTGCCCCGGGGGTTACTTATAAGGGGGACGGGGTTACTTATAAGGGAGACGGGTTACTTATAAGGAGGGGCCCCCCTTGTGAGTGGGTTTCCCGAACTGAACTGTACACACCCTTTAAATTAATCAAGGACAAAATTTTGAATGAACATTTTCACCGAATCGTAATGTAATGTCTATGGAAGTTTCTAAACAGCTTCGTACAACACGGTGTTAAATACAACTCGGTTTGCGTGCATTGTCAATGCAAAAACAGTGGTCGATCTCAATAAGGAGCGTTACCGCGGGGGGCTGAAACGAGGCCACGCCACGCAAGTTCGACGGCGATATTTTTTGCACTGAAACTTCGAATCGAAAAGGGAACAACGCCCATCGGCATTTGATAGTGCTGGATTTTCTCAATCACGTAGGTCAAGTTTTTACGTGAATTTCAGTGTTGAATTCTTATCAAGCAAATAAACATTAGGCGGTCGATGAGTAGTAGGTCCAATTTAACCATACATGTACAGATGTGGGAAGGCCGAAGGTGTTACCTATAGAACTCTACTGTTGATTTGGCGAGTGACGTACTACATACATCAAACCGAACGGGTGGGACCATAAAAGACAAAGCACGACAACATTTATGTTGCTTAGGGTAATTTCAAGCCAGCACTTATCAAATAAACATAAAGTAGCAAATATGTTTCAATTATTTCTCGCACATGCATAAATCGACTTACGGGATTCTCAGAAGTATAGAAAGAAGAAAATTACTTACGTTTATCAACTCGCAACCGTTGCCTGTTCCGATTTCAAAAGGTCCGCCGATCAACAACGAAGATCCAGTCACCGATGAGGGCGATATTCATCGTACCCGAAGGGCCGTTCACATTGGAGCGGTTTTGCGGCAGCGGCAGCGGCGGCGGTTTGCCGCTAAACTCTGCCGCAGCGGCACGCTGTGCACACTGGAGCGGTTTGCCGCGCGTAATATGCAAATCAGATTGTTGCCCTTTGGCACCTGCAGTTTAATAGTAATCAATTACATAATTATCATGCACAGTGATGTTTACCGTGAATACATTCCCCATGGATCTGAGAATTTGCAAAATCACTTTTCCAAAACGAAACAAACAATCAAGGAAATCAAGTATACGTAACATGCAAGAAGACTATTAGACAATCAGTACTGGAATCTCAGCTTTTCAACTTTTTGCTTAAAAAAACATAAACTTTCAACACAGACTGTTCAATGAAACTGCAAAATATTCCTTGTGTTACTGATATTGGTATGCAGGCAGAAATCATTGCATCGCACCACTACCATATATACTGAGAAGGCGGTACATAAAATATGTACATCCAACACCTCAATATCTCAAATATGATCTGCGAATGTCACATTTTCCTTGTTTTTGTTTGTTCATTGTTTTTTTTTTTGTTACAAAATTAGTCAGCATCCAAAGTAATGATATCTTATCTTGTTTCGTGTTAATGAGAAAATGACTAGTATTTTTTTTTTCTGGTGTCGGCAAAGTAGTCAACTGTATGAAAGATGAGCTCTTTAAAAAAAAGAAAAACCAGCAACATACTTCTTTACTTGTCATTCCAATCTTTTACCATAGAATAGTATACCGGTATTATGATATATATATATATATATATATATATATATATATATATATATATATATATATATACACATATATATATATATATATATATTTATATATATATATATACATATATTTATATATATATATATAGTATATATATATATATTTTTTTTAATCATCATAACTGTGTCATTCATTTGCATATGCATGTTTGTGAAATGATTTTTGTACTTCATGTAACTCACTTTTCCTACTGCGCCTTGAGCACGTTAGTCATGTGGAATTGGCACATTAAATGTATACTGTATTACATGTATTATCATTATTAGGGTGGGATTTCACGGAGCACGCGAACGATTTGCGAAGGACGCGAATGGCAAAATCCAGCATTCGCATTTTGGTCTGCAAAAGATCGCCAAACGAACGTGAGGGTTCGGAAGCGTCGTCAATTGTTCGCGAATGTCGTTTTTACTTTGGCGAGAATTTCAAAAAAGTTTGAAATTTTCTGCGAACCTTTTCCGCACACTTGGTCGTGATTTGCTCGTAAGTTGTTCTCGAAAGTTTCTTTAAAGCCTCGTCATATGCGCAAGACCTTCGCAAGACACGCGCGATGTTCGAAAAATGTTCGTGAAACCCCAAACAGACTCCGAAACTGTGGAGAATGTCTCGCGTACTAGTATGTTACGCGAAATCTGCGAAGTTTTTCCGATCATTTTACGACGTAATTGCAAACTGTTCGCGTACCTTTTGAGACATTCTCGCGAACGTTTAGCGCACGTTTGGGGGATGTATGACCTATACGTTTTCTACAAATAAAAATCATAGCATACACCTAAACATCAAACAATTATTAACAACTATAGTTACAAAAGAAATTAAAGACTAGCAAAGAGAAAGAAATGTTTGATATACAAAAACAAATCGCAGAATACAGTTAAAATTAATCTAAAGTATGTACCCTACAATTTTATTTGAAGTATAGAGATTATGTGTTGGAGGAACTGAAAAAAAACCGATCATATGCTTTAATAGGGAGATACGTCCTAGGAAAAAATGTAGGCAAGCACACAATAGAAAAATGAGAGAAAAAGAAAGGAGAAATAGAGGAAAGAAAAAAAATCAACTCAAGACAGCTTCCACCTCTCCTTGGATACATTTTCTCCCATGATTATTGAAAATTTTTCGTTGTTCGCATTTCCGTCGCGTGTTCTTCGTGTACGTAACATGCTGTACTTACCGATGGACTCTATACGGATGAAATGTTGTTTGATTTGATTTCTGTCACAGTTCATGCTCTTTCTGGAAGTGTAGTTACAAAGGTGAGGGGATGTTTAGGTAATATGCCTACCATTCACTCTCCTACTCAAACCTACTAGATCTATGTATGTAGAGTATAATGTAATCCACAAACGGCCCATAATAAACTCACTCACATACTGTACTCCCAGCTATGGAAAAACAAGAGTAGCATTTTCACTCTCCACAACATGTGTTTTATATCATGCATGGGGAAGGAAATAATGGCAGTTTTGCATCCTCTTAGAAAAAACAAACAAACAAACAAAAACAAAAACTACACACACACACACACACACACACACACACACACATACACACACACACACGATCTCAGTTTGGATTTCAAATTCATACATAGACTGTATTACACCACACAACCACACAACTGTTGGGTAAAGTGATTACCAAAAGCCAACTGAGGTCAGTTTTATCTTAAGCAAGTTTTGTGGAATTGCACTAAATCTTTTCTTTGATTAATTCAACCACTGAATGAAAACATTAGTTAACAGGAATTTTAACCAACTTATATCGGTAAATGACAAACATCACTCGAAATACACATCAAACAATGTACATACACTCATACAAACCACACATGTCAAATTTAGCACTTGAGACGCTAATTCAGGACAATTGTTGTAACATACAATTTCATTTGATGTGCTCTAATATGGCAGTCTGTTGCAGAAATAAAGTACAGTGCATACATATACTGTTAACATTTGCGAAGGGAAGTAATATAGCACATTCACATGTAAAATGAAAATTCACAAGATCTGACACTTTATGAGCAACTTTGTAATTCTGAATGGATACACATGAGTTGTCAAAACAATACAGTAATGGTAGTATGGTACTGGATTTTATGAATGATTGAAGTACATGTATGATAATTAACACCAATGTAATTTGTATCTTGGACCAATTTTCTATAAGCATATTATTCTCATCTCCTACATCTGATAAAGAAGAAGAATTAATTCAGTGCAAATTCCTAGCAGAAATGCATACTTTACAACATAAAACAAATCAGTCGTTTACATTTCACCTTTCAAACCTCGTAAGGACCAATATTTCTAAGTAATAAGAAACAAAAAGTACTTGTATTACATGTACATGGGTCTAGGACAATTACCCCCTGGGCAATTACCCCGGACCCTTCCCCTGGCCCTAATCCTAATCCTAATCCTGAACCTAATCTTTACTCTTACCTTACCACTAACCAGTATTTAGCCAGGGGGTAATTGCCCTCTGGGGCAATTGCTCGGATGCGCGTATATACATGTAGGACAGGGAAAATATAGGAGAGAATAGGATTAAGAGAAAAGAGCAGAACAGAGTTCATCAAATGAAATGAGCAAGAAAGAGCGGATACATAGGGGTGGATGAGGCTTGAGATTTACAATGATATGGACATGTATTGAAGTTACAAACACAAACATAAGAAAATCAGGATAAGCAAAGGAATACAACAAAAATGGGCACCTAGGTGCTTACATGGTTCAATTTAGCTAGTCAGATAACAAAATCAAGTAGCAAACAGAATAGCAACATATTACGCATTTAGTGCAAATGACCCGTTATGAGTTATCTGACATCAAATACTAATTTAATGCAAGGAAAGTACAAACTGAGTGTTCAAGATTATTCATGTAATGAAAATGATATTTGATGCCATGTCAACATTTATAGATTTGGGTTTCAAGATAAACTTGAAGCTTTCCAAAATCTGTAGTAACATGCTTCAGGTACACTATAAAGTGCTTGCTCTACTGCTAATTATTTTACTCATTGCCATGCAGAATACAATATTGCATCCATGCATACTCCAAAGTCAAATACACACATGTGACAGGTACTATGTAGGTGCATAGTGGAAAGGTGGAATTTCATATGTTTGAATAGTATGATGGCTACTGGCCTACCTGGGAGCAATGCAAAGAATTCTTGTGTTGTGGGCCTGTACATGTATATGCTATCACATTTCCTGAGTCGAGTTCTAACTGCGAAGTGATGCACAATAGCCTGCCTTGTATGATAATCATGAAGAACTTGATCACTTCTTACGAACATAGATGAAATTGCTTGGGGTACATCTTCACTACTCAAGTGATTCAAGGATGCCAGTTGAAGACAATTATATCTTGTGTTTTCAAATTACCATTCACATTATAAAGACTGAAAGTAGTTTGATCCACAATATTTTGGTTAAATTTTCTATAGATTTTTTTTTTTCATTACCATGGCAACACATTAATTACATACCACATTGCAATAGTGGCCACATATGCCAAGTTCTAGGTCAGCTCCTAAAAAAGCAAGAGTTGTTGTAACTTGGGTTGGAACCAGGTGCAAGCATGGTTAGCAACAATAGCGTTGACAGATATTTGGGTCAGGTGAGGTCATTTAGAACTAGTTTCCATGGCGATGTCACAGTTTGGTGCTCTATACATCCCTTGTCAACTTGTACACACTATGTGTGGGCATGGTGTGTAATAATGGAATTAGCAGCTTTTCACATATTCAATACTTGTCTACATTATCATAAGTAAAACTAAACTCCTTGAAAAGTGAATACATGTTTCAAAGAAGCATTGACCACTAATAGTATCAATATACATGTACCTTATCATTCATACATGGTACAGGTGTATAGTCAAAAATACAACAATATCCATATGGCAAATGGCTTGTGAAATAAAATGGTCACTGATATGAGGAAACCACAATTAAAGGTCAGTGCCTATTTCCCTATAACATTGTATGTACTTCTCAAGCAAATGCTGTTTTATTATGCAGACTTGATACGCGAAGGGTGGAGATGATGAATAAATGGTTGCATTATGATTGACTCGGCAAATTTAGAAAATAAGGGATGGATGCCAAAGTTACAAATCCTCCTTGTTTGTACAGGAGTCCCTTTTAAAATGGTCTCACTGCAATGCAATGTGGCCAGCAGTTGCGATTTAGAACGAAGATCAACTTGAAGACAAGATCAGCTGCACCCACAATGCCTTGAGGATTGTGCCCTGTGCTCCACAACTGCAGATACATGTACCTGAAGAGGGTACAATTTGCTTTCTCCAATAAGAAGGATGAAGGGCTGTGACTGCGGATGTTCTGTGTCGACCACGTATGAGCAGTTAAAACAGTCCTTCCTGGAAGAATGAAAAAGGCAAGCATATGGAAACAGTGTTAACATATTGAAGACATATTGATGTACACTATTTTCTTATGCCTTTATACACATGATATTTCCAGTAATTTTTGTATCATATATTTACTAGCAACTCCAGCAAACTAGGAGCAAGAGTGACCAAGATCAGAAGGGTCATTCTTTAAAGCTGAAGATCTACTATGCACATACAGGAGTGAGTCAAACATGATATCTGGAAACAGGAGGCAAAAATTGTTTTCAGAAGGGAATGGGGAGGGTAGTATAGGCCTGTAAGAAAGATACAGATCACAACAGAACAATTCACACAATTTCTGGCCTTCATGGTGTTATTTGTTTGTTTTTTTGTTTTTTTCACCATGTCTAGCTTAATTACAAACCAGAAACTATCTTTGCAAAGAAGTGTAACTTTTGTCTAAAGTCATTTTTTTTTTTGGACCAACCCCCCCTCCCCCCCCCAAAAAAAAAAAAAATAAATAAAAGTGACAGACAATTTTATATTCAAATTTACATTTGACTTGCATTTTCATGTCCTCTCGAAACTGATCAAATTGGTATGGGCCAATTACTAGACCTAGGCACCTATGGTACACTATGATATTGATACACTATTAAAATGATTGATTGGTCCATGCTGCATATTGTGATAGCTGTCAAATGTATGGGATGTTGCCATATACATTATAAAGAAAGAGAAGAATCTACATACATGTACATTTCCTTGGAATGAAGGGGGCAGGGTAAAGATTAAAAGATGTGCCTTCACAGAAATTTCACTCTTAAGTTAAGTTCACTCTTTAGTTCTAGGTGACATACAAAATATATGTACCTGTGTTGTCATTAGAATTATCAGGTACGGTGCAATACATGTACCATCACTTCCAAAATAAAAGTTGTTGTTTTTGCCCCCCCCCCCCCCCCCCCCCCCCCCCCCCCCCACAGGAGTAAGGTAAAGTTCTGAACAATGGTTATGGTATAAATGTACCTAGAATGTCAATCTTTTGAATAATGCACTTTCAGTAAATCCTGAAAGCTGAAACTCACAGTTTTCCAGTCAATGAGTGAGCTTGCATCAAAGCCTGATCAGGGATGCAGCCTCCTTTGCATGGTCTTTCCGCATGTGCTGAATAGGAGGGAAGCAGATTCAATCACTGTCTACCTGAGGGTAAATGATATTCATACAAGTGAGGTGTTATACAAATGATGTGTTTATACAATGCATTATAACATTATTTCCTTACATGAATAGGGGGAACTTTTTACTCAGCACAAAGAAAAATGTAATATAAACAGGTCTCTTTTAAAAAGCACCTTGGCCCTTCACCCCCATAACCAACACCACATGCAGGAATTGATTGCCTGAACTCTTGATACTGATTTTTTGCTCTTAAATCGCTCATTTTGCAGTACAGTGTAAGTGCTACTAAAATGCCAAGTGCTTTTATCAATGAAACTATTCATGAAAACATACATTTGGTATTGCTACCAACATGAATTAACGCACTGAATTACCTGCAGAACACAATACAGAGGGTCATCTTTCCTACCGAGGAACACAAAGGACTGGCACAGCCTCCCAGAAGAAGTAGTGGCTGCTTCAACCCTTGATACAATATGTCAAGGGTCAGCAATTAACTAACCACTGCATCACTGGCATTTAAATTGTATGAATGAGGGTACCACCTATCGGCCCCCTATGAATTTGCAGCTCGTTTGTTCCAAAAGTATAAAACAAATTCGCCTAAGTTTTTCCTCAAATAAGCTGTAAATACTGCAGTTTCAAATCTCGTGACCGTTCTGTTGATTCTGAATCTCCGTTGTAAAATTATGCAATTTTAGTGCGTGCGATGCATTTTCTTTGCGTGGTTGAAAAAGGGTACCTCACGATCTGCACCCCTTCCCTCCATACAACTGTAGGTAATACATGTGAATTTCATAGTCATGCGTTGTTGCTGAGTGGATGTGTAAGTGAAACGTGTTCAGTTTGTTTTGTTGGCTTGATTTTCGTTTCTCTGTTACTGTTTTCTTTGTTCTATACGCAAACAGCCATGATACGTAGGGTGTCGATGTACCCTGCCGATAGCTGGTACCCTAATACCATATTACATTGAAGAAAACCGTCCAAGTCTATTGATTGTGGGAAATGTGGGCATCTTTGGAAAGGCAAGACAAGATAATGCACATGCTTACCAGCTACAGTACAGTTACAGTTAAAGTGATATCTAAAAACATTACCCTTAACTTGGTCAGACTCAGCCTGAGAGGATTTGATTCACTTTCTAACAAGATAAATCAGTCCTACTTCACTGCCTGTCTGATGATGCGAGACTGAACGCGAGTAAATTCAAGTAGATCGTCTTTGTCATGCCAATGCAATGCCAATGGACAAAGTTGTGGTTATTATACCAGTGCGGTGGCGGTATGGCAGTACAAAAACACCTACGTAGTACGTGACCTAGATCTAGGCCTGTATAGATTAGAAGAGGCAGAGTTAATACCCAGAACATACCTTTTAGGGCCTAACGTGCATTAGGTCTAGAAACTATGTCTAATGTTAACAACAATAACAGTACTATAAAGTATCAGAGTATCAGGCCTAGAGGCTAGGTGTTTCTGTTGTTGTTTTTATTTGAATTTATTTGCCGTTTATCATTGATCATTTTTTCCCCGTATTAATTTATGCCAAAATTTTACTTACGAATTACTTTAATTCCAAAATTTTCCCTAGGCAGGGCCTAGTGTAGATGCTCTACATTATTTTAATTTCATTAGAAATAATTCAAAAATACTCTATGATATCAAACATATCTAACTAACGTTAGAGTGTCTAGTCTAGTAAGAAGCATATAATAAATAGGTTGTATACGCCTACGTAACCAGTACTAACATTTCTTTAGTACTTTCTTTCTTTTTAAATGAGGATGTTCTTACTACTTATAATCTTAGGCCTACCGCCTGCCTACCGGTATGCAATCGCCCATATTGTGGTCCATAGGCATTTATCATATGAGAAGCCCTTCCCACATATGGACCCCATTCATTACTGGTCATTAGTAGGTGTGGAACTAGCCGGACAGTAGGAGTGCTCCTACTGGACCTAGTAGTTCTAGATCTACTCTAGACTTCAAGGCTTCGGTACCACGTTGGCAGAATACTATATCAGACATAAATAGGCGTATATGGGACTGTGATATTGATAGACTGCTTTCTTTCGCTGGCGAGTCTGCGTCTATGGCAAAATACGTGGAAAGTTACAATCTGCAATGTAGCCTCTGCAAGAGAGTGACCGCTGTCAAGGGTCGAAACAAATGGCAAAACCTTGAGAAAACCAAACGAGCAACTTACCATTTAGCCCGAATTCATCACCAATGGTCTCCAATTCGATATTTTCCTCAGGAGTGTGTTTGTGAACATAATTGAGTTTATTGTACAAAAGTTGTCTTTTCTGGACGTCTTCGTTCCGCTCTTCGATCGACGTGTTGTACCTTCGCGAGACTCTAGCTTTTTCAAGCTGAAGTTTATGACCCCACCCACATAATAACGTCACGAACTATACTCTATTATGATTGGTCAATAGCAACCTCGCCGCAGCGGCAGACTAGAAAAATCGCTCTGCGGAGCGATTCGAGAAAACCGCTTGCGGTTGCCGCTCTGAAAAGTCACCGCTACCGCTCCAGTGTGAACGGTTGTACATGAACAACACGCGAGGGATTTTTGCGGCACGCCGCTGCCGCTGCCGCTGCCGCAAAACCGCTCCAGTGTGAACGGCCCTTAAGGCAGCCGCAGTAGAATCCACTACATCTTTGGTAGTTACCAGTGAGGCATGTATAGTACACAATGTACGATGTACTAGTATTCTGTGAGTAGAACCAGTGAAAAGTTTGTCACAGCAAGCAGATCTATTATACAAAATAGTTTCAAAGCGGTGGCTGATCTAGCTTTTCGCTGAAGGGGGGGGGGGGGTGACCCAATGACGATGGATCATGACAGAAAAAGAAAAAAGAAAAAACGGTCTTCACATTTTGAGCCTTGAATTCCGACTGAGCTTGAGAGAGAGTGCTGGGTACGCACTGAGCTGTGTATACATGATGGCGTTTTCTTTCTATTACTAGTATGCACATCACATTTTCATGGGGGGGGGGGAGGGGAAGGGGTTACATGTATTATGTGATATAAACTATTGCATTGCAGACGAAATAATCGTGAGTAAAGAACACAGAGAAAGGCATCAGTCTGATCACCAAGATTATCCAAGCAAGACAGCCACTCTTTGTGCAATCATGCAGGCACTTTTATGGCGTCCACGAAATGAAGCATCATTTCCCATAGTCCATGATAACATTAGCAAATAGGCCTATAGGCCCTAATCTCACTTTCCGCCATTTGTATGGAAGAAGCCAGACAGAAAATAAAGAATTTTTGATTATTAATTTTTAAGCACGTGTCAATTAATTTATTATGCTTACTGTTGTCATACGTAAGGACACACGTGCTGATCAAAATAATGTTTGTTAATGCGATTGTCAAAATCAGTCGGGAATGCACATAACAAGTCCTATCCCGCCATGATATGCATACTGAACCAAAAAAAAAAAAGTATAGAAAAGGAACAAGCCCACCCACCAAGCAAAACAAACAAACAAACAAACAATTTTAAGCAAACAAAAATTGAGTAAAAACAAGTAGTATGCTTCGCTATAAACGTGCTTCATTAGATGCTTCTTAATTCTTGGGGGGGGGTTTTTTGTTCTATGTACATACCCAAGAAATCAAACATGGCTTGAAATTGTACATGCATGCAGAAGGGACGATGAGATGAGATCAGTATAATCATTCGAGGCAAACAATAATTATTAAAAAGAATTATTCCTCTGTTTTTTTCCCTACCACAGGAGTTCTGCACAAACCACTGTAATATCTTTTCTCATATAAAACTTGCTAATGAGGAAAATCCTTCGAATGTGACTGTGTGTGTGATTTAGTGTGTTGTATGTGTGTCGTGTGTGCGTGTGTTTGTGTGTGTGTGTTGGTATGCGTTTGTGTGTGTATATATATATATATATATATATATATATGTATATTGGTGAGAGAGAAAAAAAAAACTTCAATTTTTACATTCGATGCGTGAGAAAAAAAAAAAGTGCACAGTAAGGATGTAGGCCCTACATTTTTTTTTGTGTGTGTGTGTAATATCTTTGTTGATTGTGTCCGAGTGATGAGAACATTGTGTTATATTAAATGGGTCAGTCAAATACCAGTTAGTGACTGGTTAAACACAGTCACGTGATGGAGGCATATTCGTTATGTTCGCCCATTTCTTGTAATGATCTCCTATGGGAAAACATTTTCACGTAACAAATGACAGAAGGCCTAGGACCGCGCGCGCACAGTGAATTTGGCTCTGCAATACGCGAACGAGCGATCGAGTGTGTTGTGCTGGTGGTTGACGTTGACGTATTTGACTAACCAATATAATATAACAGATGATGACTTTTGTTGTCGGGAACATGTACCAAACGTTCCATCCTCAGAGTTTGAACTGCTATTTCGGGAGGCTATAAGTCCCGAGACGAAGTCGAGGGACTTATAACCTCCCGAAATAGCATTTCAAATTCGGTATGTTCCCTCCCCCGCCAGTCATCACCTATAATAATGTTGTACAGAAATGCCAGTTTAGATTACTGTCCTATGGACATATAAAAGAAAGTGTGTGTGTGCGTGTGCAGCTGGTGTGTGTGTGTACTTTTTGTTGGAAAAATGATTTAGCAGCACAAGAGAAAAGAATACAGCTGCCATTATTTTTGTTCATATTGATTTCGTTGTTAACATAGACCTGATATTAAATGAAATTCAAATAACGAATATCATAAAACAAAAAGAGGTGTGTGTGTGTGTGTGTGTGTGTGTGTGTGTGTGTGTGTGTGTGGCGAAAAATAAAAATAAAGTGATTGCCCCAGCAGTGGATTTCAGCATCTTGGTAATCCCGGATTTGTCCTCCCGTGAAGTAAATTCTTCCCTGTCAAATGGCAGATTTCACGTAATCCCGATTTGTTTATTGTCACGGCTGAACGAGAGAGCTTCGAGGCGACGTCATGTTCTCAGAGATTGCGTGTGTGAGGTCTTCTCGAGTGGTAGTCATCAATGCATATTATTTTCTTTTCCCGCCCTGCAGCTTTCATGTTTTTATGGCATCGTTGCCCGTTCATGGATTGGGTGTGAAAGGAATGCGTCTTCCGTACAGATGGGCGGGATGGTCGTACGTTTTAGAATTCCATCCTTCCAACGTGAGATGACGAGAAAATGGAAAACAATCACACTACTCGTTTGTGTGATCTTTTGTTTTTCACTGTCATGGTTTTATTCAAGGAAGACTTCACTCCGTGATTTGACTAACCTTCATAACAAGAGAGCTCACAATCTGAAATGATTTCTTGATGATTATCTTCAAAATACGAAGAAATCATATCGCTCGCATCAAATTACTCTACAGTTGTACAGAAATGTCGATGATGACATTTCTAGATAAGGAAATTAGTAAATTTGTTCTGTTCGCTTAGTCGTTTGTTTGCTTTATGCTTCCTTCTCAATTCCCATGGAGCACCTCTTTGTTCAGTACGTATAACTGATAGGCCACTAATTCATATAGTTGTATTGAAAACATTGATTGAAATTTTTAAGAACTCAAAAAGAAAAGAGAAAAGTAGTGATGCAGATCATAATCTTGAATCCGAGATGTCACAGGTTTAGGACAAAAACGCACGCATGCCGTCAGCTGTGAATCCGGGAACAGATGAATGTTTCCAAGTGAGAATGTCCTCTCAGATTCAATCGATTTAGTTGGGGTTGTATTCTTTTCTTTTTCCTCCCGCCATCATCCTAATCATAGTCGTCATCTCCCGGGAAATCAGTCTGCTGCCCATCTAATCTCTCAGCCGCGAATCCGGCAAATTGGATCGAGACGGTTTCGCGCCGGGTTTCGCGCCTTTCGAAATTTGGCGAGCCCTGTAGCTGCCTGTCTCATCCACCTTGCAGTCTGATTGTCATGCTGGACATTTTCTGCTCGAATTGATTTTATTATGCTTTTGTATTCATTCTTCTTCTTTTCTTGTTCTTGTTAGAATATGGGAGGGGTGGGGTGGTGATTATGCATACTATCGGCACTCAGCTGGAATCATATTTGCCACCCTTTCAACGTCCTGGCCATGCTGAAGCATTGGAATATGAGAGACAATTTTTAGTGGCGTTTTGCTCAGCGGTCCCTGATGTCAACGCGGTAATTGAGCATGAACTATATCAGTGTACTTAACCTGGATGACTGAGAACATCCACAGACATATCTTGAACGCGGTGATTGATTACTTAATTAGTGTTCGAACGCCACAGAAGTCACTTTAAAACAGTGCCAATTAATCGGTTGTTGTTAGAGAGTGCCTCATTGAGAAAGACTTCATGGCGTATATTCAGTGACGGGGGAAGGGGTGAGCGGTTGTTGCGGAATGTAGTTATAACAATGATCGCTACTATTACATAGTAATTTAAACATTTCATTGACTTATCTACCTTTCATTATTTCATAGTCATTGATAGTACAATGTGAGTACTGCCTTTGTTCGGTTTCTAAAAATAAAATGGACTAGATCAGGAAGCAGACTGGTTTATGAATTATATTAAACGAATTATACAAAAATATTCATGTGCACCTCGTTAACTCAATGTTTTATGAACTTTAACCTCATAACGAAAATGTAATAGTGGTTTTTTAGCTTAGACAAATCATAGTGATAGACACAAAATTAGACAATTAAACAGTCATGTAAGTTGTTTCAATACATGAGTGTAGTAGCGAATTCATAGATAGTGGATTGCCTATTTATCAGTTAGAATGCATGTTTCTAACACAACCTTTGCCAATATTGTAATACGTGTATAGTGATGGCCCTCCGGATAACATTAGGGCCGATTTCGGGGTAAGTTTTGGTAAATAAGATATATTATAATGATGCTATGCATGCACGGGCTATGAATGCATCATGATAAAGGTCTACCGTATTCCTTTGATGTATATGTGTTATGATATCTCACATGTAGCTTCAGAACATAGATATAAATATATATACCATCTCTTTACTTCAAAACGACATATTATACAAAGTTCAGCTCAATTCACACGATGATTAAGCCAAGAAAAAAAAAGCAGAGAGATGTATGTCCCAAATTCCCTTGGATTTGTCCTAATGCCGGTGACATCTTCCAATCGTGGCAAGAAAAACAGTAGAGAAGCTCATTATAATTATATGTGAATTCTACATCCTTATGAGGAACGGAATGGGCAAGATACTAGTAGTCACCGATAGTTATATTTTGTTATCTCAAGTCTCGGCGAGCTATAGTGTTATTCGAAATTGCATGTAGTCCCAAAATGAGAGCCAGATTCGTTTAAAGCATGAGAAAAGATCTGCTTCAGGGATTGGAACCGGGCTCAGTTTATTTTCTCGGTCATCACTAGATCAAACGGTGATGGAGAGGCTAAGGTTAGACAAGAAGGGAAAGAAAACAGAGGGGGAAAAGAGAAAGAAAGGGAGACAGGCATGCAGGCACAATTAGACAGACTGAGAATCTGCTGATATAGAGAGGGTAGCTATACATGTATACATATATATATATATATATATATATATATATATATATATATGTTTGTGTGTTTGTGTGTGTGTGTGTGCGTGTGTGTGTACTATATACGTACATATCCGTATATACATACTAGTATGCACATACATACATATATGGTACATACATACATGCATGTACACTATATCAAAATATGGCGAAATTCAAATTTTGAAGTTAATGTTTTTCAAATTCCAATATTTCTTCCACCTAAAACTCATTATTGTTGGGTCATTTAAACACAACAATGGTATGAAGAGAAAAATACATGTTTTCTTCTTGATTTAATGTTATGAAAATAAATATTTATATAATATATTTTGATACCTATTTGATTTGATTTGATTTATTGATTTATTCAATCAAATATTTCCGTGAGGAGGGGAGGGGAGCGATGATATCCTCATTATCTTCAACTCCGCATGGTTGGCACTAATGACAACTGTTCTTTAAAGGCATGTGAAACCTTAAAATCAGATTTATGTCCTTTATTTTCGATTTCAATGGCATTTTTGTCATTGTTTCAATTCATTTAATTTCAGTTCAATTCAATTCAATTTTACTTTATTTCCATCAAACAAAAATCAATACATTATACAAAGTTTACATTTGTCAACTCATATTGTTGAACAATTTGAAAAAAAAAGTACAAGTCATAAATTTTTGACTATTGTTTCACTAGAGTCAGAACTTTCACTAGAACATGAAATGGAATTACACTTTAAAAAGTGTGTCAGTCACACAACGTTTTGTCGATCCGGTAAACCAGCAAACGATGAGTACGTGAGCAACTTACACACAACGACACTTCAGGCACGGTATAATGTCTTGCAGAGAGCTTTATCATTAGTTTCTTATTGATGAAACGCCCTCTCGGTGAATTTGTCGTTTGTCAGAATAGCCCTAATACTCCCATTTAAAGGGATCGTATAGTTTTGGTTGAGACTTAACTTCAGGTTTTTTATCATTTTTTGGTGAGATAGTGAGAAACCTCTTACGAAATATGAAAGAGAATGTAATTCCATGAGGATTTCAACGTTTTGATTAAAATTGATTTTGAAATGGCTGAGATATCCAAAACAGAGTGATCCTAATAAAGTGTGGGACCCACATTTTATTACGATCGTTTTGTTTTACTTTGTTTTTGGATGTTTCAGCTATTCCAAACCCGATTTTTATAAAATAAACTTTGAATTCCTCTTAAAATGGTATGCTCTGTACTATTTCATAAGTGTTTTCTTGGTATCTCGCAAAAAAAGTTAAAGCCCAATTTTCATCTCCACCAATACTGTACCATCCCTTTAAGTTATCAGTTTTCCTTCTCTTGTGAATCAATTATTCTGGTGCACCCCTCCCTCATTATTTCCCAATTAAGAGACGTGGTCGGTTAATTGGAGGGCTAATTATCGCTTTACCTAAAATTGCGTTTGCTGCTATTTTATAAGATGATGTCGCCAAATCATGTAATTGTTTCACGGTATTGATTTCTCATTAGCCCAACTCCGTACACACACAGTTTGCGGTTTTGTTGTGTGTGTGTGTGTGTGTTTGTGTGTACGTGCTTCAGACTTGCCGAGATAGTGATATGTCGATGTGGATATCGGCATGTCTAAGTATACTATTTTGTATATCTTCATAGTCTGTATTGCCCAGTTAAGGAACCATGTGAAACGGGAAAAAAAATAAAAACGAGCAAACACTTATTATTCAAGTCAAGTGAAAAAAAAAAATGAGTTGATGTAAGTTTAGGGCTGTATATTGTTATAACAGCAGATACACTTTACATGCACTTCGTTGTTTACGGAACACTGAATGACTATTAGCAGATTCTAAAACCAAATACGTCTTCTCGTTAAGACAGAGGAAAAAATATATTCTGTCCACTGATAGCTGAAAAAAGCCGTTTCTCTGATAGGTTCAGATATTGTCGTTATTACGTCTTTGTTCGTAGGTATGTGTGTGCATATGTTTCGTTCAAACACCACTGCTTTACCATTAGTACAACTTTATAGTTTTGAAGTTTCTCGGTTCATTCGTCTGAAGGCGCGCGTTCCATGATCTGTGTAACTCGGTCTAACTTAACGTTTTAATTTCCTGTTTGATCGCATAGCCTACATTAACTGTTTTGTTCATAAGCACACACACACACACACACACACACACACACACACACATCACAGAGAGACAGACACATACACACACACATTATACATGCACACGCACACAGAGTGCTCATATACATACATGGTTATGA
The DNA here is from genome assembly GCF_040938485.1 of Diadema antillarum. Lineage (NCBI taxonomy): Eukaryota > Metazoa > Echinodermata > Echinoidea > Diadematoida > Diadematidae > Diadema > Diadema antillarum. The sequence continues at coordinate 1,076,385 of NW_027271464.1, read as the reverse complement.
TGATTAATTTGCTTTTTTAAATTAATTATGCGATGTATTCTTTCTTTCTTCGGATATCCGACTCGCTCATAATTAGAAACTTTCCTGAATCGAAATGTGATTGTAAGTGACGCGTGCTAACTTTGCTCTGTTGGTGTCGAAATTATTTGTATTTTTCCCATCCAAAGTTCATAACTATTGATGAGATTTCTGTATAGCGAACTGTCATTAATGCTGTTAAAAGAGGAACTGAATGTGGAACACAAAGAAATTCAAATTTTATACGTGCAAGGAGATATGAGGCTTTGCAAGTACATGTAGTTTTCTTGCGCTATGGGATCACCTTTAATCTAAAAATCAGCATGCAGCAACTTTCACCATAATTCGTAAATTTGTCCCAATGATTCAGTTGGTGGAAATGAGAATTGGGCTTTTAACTTTTTGCGAGATACCAACAAAACACTTATGAAATAGTCCAGAGCATACCATTTTAAGAGGAATTCAAAGTTTATTTGATGAAAATCGGGTTTGTAATGAATGAAACATCCAAAAACAAAGTAAAACAAAGCGATCGTAATAAAAGGTGGGTCCCACACTTCATTAGAATCGCTCTGTTTTGGATATCTCAGCCATTTCAAAACCAATTTTCATCAAATAAACGTTGAATTCCTCATGGAATTACATGCTCTTTCATATTTCATAAGATGTTTCTCATTATCTCACCAAAAAAAAAATGTTAGAAATCCGAAATTAGGTCTCAACCAAAACTATACTCTCTAAAAAAAATCGAGTGAAAATATTCACTCTTAAAAGAGTGAATACAAAAAAAGAGTGAATTTCGAGTGAAATTGGAGTGAATTTTGAGTGAAAATGTTCATTTTCACTCATTTTGGAGTGACGTCAGGGATCACTCCAAAATCTTCGAATGATCCCTGACGTCACTCCAAAATGAGTGAAAATGAGCATTTTCACTCAAAATTCACTCCAATTTCACTCGAAATTCACTCTTTTTTGTATTCACTCTTTTTAGAGTGAAAATTTTCACTCGATTTTTTTTAGAGAGTACAATCCCTTTAAGCCCTCACATTTTCTTTCACCTTTCGCATTTTTTATTTTTTTTTTATTTTTTTATTTTTTATTTTTTTTTTTTTTTGGGGGGGGGACTTTCGTCGTCAGAACCGAAAACTCCTTTTTGGACGAACTATATGTGACATTGCCTCTCTCTCTCTCTCTCTCTCTCTCTCTCTCTTTCCTCGTGTTGGGTTCTTTTTCTCCTCAGTCTTGGACGTTTCTCAACTCACGTTCAAAACCCCGCATCAGACTGAACTTCGCACGACATCTGGCCGGTGGTGATCTATAACATTTAGTCCCCTGTTTATATATTAGCCTCCAAACCTATCGTGACACCTGTCACAAAGGAAGGCGGAGAGAGGGGGGGGGGGGGGCGGTGGGGCTGAAGAATTCTATATAGCAGTTCCCACCCGGGCACAGTTATTACAACGAAGTCTTCAGAAAAATAAAATAACATGGGTGGGCAGAGCAAATCATGTTGCTATTATACCAAGAGTCAGTGGCATTCATGCCATGTTGTTTAGTTTGAGCTCGTTTTACCAGCAATGTCATACAATCGCGGATTGGAGATTTAGAAAGAAAAACACACAGCGGCCACGCCATGGGCCGGCTTTTTTTTCAACCAAATAACGATGGTATAACGATAGTGTTGTTTTTATCGTGGTTGTTGCTGTTCTCTGTGTTTTTGCAAGCCTTTATCCCATACCTTTGTAGATTTTCGTTTAACATGAGAGTATGCAGGAAAGCCCCATTGAAACTGAGACCGTGTTTCGTTATATTTTGTGGAGCTTAGACCATTCACGGCGTCGAATTGAGAAGGGGGGGGGGAGGGAGGGGACGAGGATGAATAATAACCGCCATCTTTCTAGATTAGTGTTAAAACTCCATCGAAGCACCGAGTCCATTCAACCATTTTAGGTGCGTATTCAAAGAGTGAGATATTATCGCAGTTTACTGTCGAAAAAAAATACAAATATTTCATTATGTCGCTATTGAAGACAAGAAATGATGGAATACAGAAGACAATTTGAAAAAGATTTGATTTTATGATACAATTCTTCATCGAATCGCACGTTATACGATTTGATTGTGACTGATCGTCGCCACGCCTTAGTCCATTCCAATTTGATTAGCCATCTCATTGCAAACAACAAACCTAGTCGTACACGCACAGAGTCAATGGCATTTTATATAGGCCCAGGCCACAGTCCTGTTTCGGGGTGAAGGGGAACATTTTGTCTAAATGTTGACAATAGCAGAGTAGTGAACGTACATTACGATGTGTGCGTATCCTAACCTTATTTGATATGATTTATTTCAATTTATTTTCATATTTCTCTGTGAAAAATACATCAAATATGACAAAAATGAAATACAACTGTTATACAAGATATCCAGCTATCAAGGAAGCATAACAGAATATAGCAAACATATAGAGCATGGTGGTCAATCTATGAAAGTTTGAATCTGAAAATGCTAAAGAAATATGATGGAACCTACTGAAAAGGTACTTTATCGTCTAAAAGCCGAAACAACATACAACAGAACTAGCATTCTTTATTTTGCTAAGGTAATTAACGGAGACCTCCGGATGATTTTCAGATTTTTTCATTTGAACAACTATAAATTAATTTAAATTAATTAAACTGAGGACAGAGTTTTAGAATTTTTGATAATTGGGATGAAGAATAAGAATATTTTCAAAATTTAGAACAAATTGCAATGAACAAGGATGATGACATGACAGAGCCACCATAAGAATGCATGAGTTGGGGCTCAAGGAAGCAGAACAAAAGAAGAAGGCATGCATAGATTATACACAGGTGAACTCGCAAGCAAGCGGTATTGTAATGGAATTACACTGCTACATTTCTGAAATAATTATGTGAACCTCCTATGTCATCATCCTTGTTCAGTGTAATCTGTTTAAGGTTTTTCAAAGTATTGTTTCTCTGCTCAAGAACCACAATAAATTCCAAAAATCTATACATGGAGTCCTCGATTTATGTACTACATGATGTGAAATTATGAAAATCGTCTGGAATATCCCTTTAAAGCCGGAAAGGCGAATCTAACTTTGCCGAAATTCATATGAAATGCATGGGCAACTGTGTGACACAAGCCAAAACCTAATGTCGATGATTATAACCATACATATGTAAGATCACATAATTCACACCGCCGATCTTTAAAGGACAAGTTCACCTTCACATACATGTGGGTTGAGTGAACGCAGCAATATTAGTAGAACACATCAATGAGAGTTTGAGGAAAATCGGACAATCCGTTCAAAAGTTATGAATTTTTGAAGTTTTTGCTCAGTCAAGGCTGGATGAGAAGACTACTATAATTTGTGATGTCATAAGTGTACATCAATATAAAGAAAGCATAAAGAAAATTCAAGATGTTCTCACTTTTCTCACATAACAAAAGAACACTAGACTTCTCTCTTTCAGAAGTCAGGGGGAATAATATTACCCCTAACATACGTCAGTAACAAGTCGAAGAAATGTGAACTTATTCAAAAAGTCAAGTTTTGTGAAATTCTATTTTTATTTTCCTTATATCGTTGTATGCATATGACACCATACACTGTAGTAGTCTTCTCCTCCAGCAGTGATTGCGCAGATACTTTTAAATTTCATAACTTTTGAACGGATTGTCGGATATTCCCCAAACTTTCACTGATGTGTTCTACTAATATTGTTGCATTCACTCAATCCACATGTATATGAAGGTGAACTTGTCCTTTAGATAGTGCACTGCTCTGTTCGGTAAACATTATTCAAAACCAACCACATAGACTTGAATTTGAATTGAATTGAATTGAAATTATTACTCTGTTCAGTTCAGTTCATTTACTCAAATTCCACAACAGCAACCAAGTGAAAATACAATACATATTTCTGGACAAAACAATATCAAAATGATAAACATATACCATTCGAAACATAAAAACTAGCTACAAAAGTAAATGCAGTGATATCTGAGAAAAGAGATAACACAAAGCTATACCTTCAAGTAAATGACGAAACCAAAGTTTAGATTTGTAACGAATAGGAGTGTGAATATGACAGAACAAAAAAGAAAAAGCAATGTATGTAAGTACATACAAGACGATTTCTTCGTTTGAATGCGTCCTGATAGGGAATATGATTTTTCACGAGATTTTCACGAGATATCGCAAATACACACACACACACTACACTCACAAACGGAAAAAGAATAAAAAATCAGAACACAATGTTTACATTACTTTAAAATGAGAGTTGAGGAAAAAAATCTTGTGCATTTGTGTTTCAGGTTAAAGCGCATAATATCCTCTTTGATGCTGTTACTTTTTAAGACAATCACGAAAGACAAGAATGATGTTTAAGGGGTGGACCTTAGTGGGTGCAGACACAAAAAAAAACACAAGCAAACAAACAAACAATGAATGAAATCCGCGATTAATATTTTGATTAAACAGTCCCAGAACTTATGATGCGTTCTGTCTAGACCTAATCCCATCAGTGGAAGTCAACATGGACGTGAGTTGACAGGGGGTCCTTTAAACATCAACCCGCAAGCTTAAGTGTTCAGCCCAGGCAGTAACACGCTTGATGGTAAATGGAGCATCGCGAATTGCGTTGTCAAAAGACACATCTCGTTGCATTCCCTGCCATGAAGAAGCAGTCTGCATCGATGGATTAACGTGTGAATCCAACCAAAAACCTCATCAACGAACTTACTGTCACTTCATAATAAAATCAGCCATTAGATAGAAAATGTATGAATTATTTCACGATATCACACGACCTTAGACATGTTTAGGGAAGTAACGGCAACAGTTAATATATATTCAAATTGTGTGCCTGTGTGTGTGTGTCTGTGTGTGTGTATCAGTGCGTGTGTATGTGTGTGTGTGTGTGTGTGTGTGTGTGTGTGTGTGTGTGTGTGTGTGTGTGTGTGTGTGTGTGTGTGTGCATGTGTGGGTGTGTGGTGTGTGTGTGTGACTGAAAGAGATGTAATGGAATACGCAAATCAATTCCACGCTTGTTGATTCACAAGTGGCTTCATCATCCTGTCATGGAGTTTATGCATGTGTAATCAAATACAAGCTGGAGATATGAGACAACAACAAAAGCAACATCGTGGCACAGCTTGTCCGTTTCTATGCGACAGGTGGAGAGCTAATGAAATATACAACTTCATTCCACGCCCGTGTAGATTCACAAAGTGGCTCCATCACGCTGGAAATGAGTCGATGTAGTAAAAATTGATTAGAAAGCACACTGGCGGTATGAAGGGTGCGGGAAATGATATGAAGTTAAGAGATATTTGGGTTTTGTCACATGTTATCAGAGTAAGATTTCTTCCGAACAGAGTGGTGGAGAGTTAACAGAGAGGCAGAGTTTAATTTCATACAGAAGAAGTATAGGTGTATAGTAATCGTAGTGGTACTGGCAGTAGTAGGTAGTAAATAATAACATGTAGTAGTTAAAAGTAGTAGTAGTAGCAGTAGTAGTAGTAGTAGTAGTAGTAGTAGTAGTAGTAGTATCGTAGTAGTAGTAGTAGTAGTAGTAGTAGTAGTAGTAGTAGTAGTAGTATAGTTACGTAGTAGTAGTAGTAGTAGTTGTTGTAGTAGTAGTAGTAGTAGTAGTAGTATAGTAGTAACAGTAATAGTAGTAACAGTAGTAGTATAATTGTACACAAAATCAATATACTTTGCCTTGAGAGTTTCTGGTTCAAACTATATGAGCAGAGGTGCATGACTCCAAAATATTAGGCCTACTCAGTATTCACTGAGGAGCTTTAGATAGGGGCGCAGCCCCGTAATGAATACCAGTACCTGTAGTACTTTTGTAGACACCATGCAAGGTCCATAATTCTCACCAGAAACTCGAAATTAGGCAGATTACATTTTGTTTTACATTTTGGATCAAAATTCAAAACAAAAGAAGGGGAAATGTGAGGCGAGAAGTCGTGTGGTGGATGCAATGTTGTTGAGAGATCCTACAGTGACAGTATGAAGCAGGGAGCGATGTCACGGTTGTTTTTGTTCTTCTCCTTTTTTTTCTTTTGTATAAATGTGTCATTTCTCAAAGTGACCGACCAAAAAGCGCACGATGTCTGAATTCCTTTGTGATGTCACAATTGCTTTTGTTAGAAATTGTTTTATTTCACAGAGCGACATACGAAGCAGCGCGCAATGTCAGAACTGCTTTGTGATGTCATGATTGCTTTTGTCAGAAATTTTTACATTTCACATAGTAGTACATTGTAGTAAAATATACGAAGCAGCGCGCGATGTCGGAATTGCTTTGTGATGTCACAATTACTTTGTTAGAAATTGTTACATTTCACAGAGCTACCATACGAAGCAGAGCGCGATGTCAGATTCGATTGCATTGTGATGTCGCAATTTCTTTTTGACGTCGTTTCACAAATAGTGCGTTATTTGGAAAGCGTCGTCATAAACAGTGACGTCATTTTCCAAATAGTAATATAATGGAGTGTCAAACAGGCCAGCATAGAAAAATACCGAAATTGTATATAATCACGTGAAACTCTTTCGGCCAATCACTTGAGGATTAATTTTTGGTCCAAAATATAATAGTAAGACCTGTAAAGCAGCAGCAGCAGCAGCAAGAAGTGGTAGTAATAGTGGTAGCAGCAGCAGCAGCAGCAGCAGCAGCAGTAGTAGTAGTAGTAGTAGTAGAAGAAAATTATAATCCAATCAACGATACTTAGTAAACGAGGACATCATGCTTCATTGCTATGTCTTTAAATACAAGAGAGAGAGAGAGAGAGAGAGAGAGATAGCAGAAAGGTAGATAGATGGATAGATAGATAGATAGATAGATAGATAGATAGATAGATAGATAGATAGGTATAGGTAGGTAGGTAAATAGATAGATAGATAGATACCGATAGACTACTCAGGGTCACCGCTCCCATTACGGCGTGCGTACCACATTGCCAAGTCTAATGTCACACGAGCTGACGATAAGCCGAGGCTGATACGAAATGAACAGTCACAAATTGCCTGATTTATTAGGACACGACCGCCTATCTGTCACCGTACATGCCGTCGACCTACGGAGAAACGGAATTTTGGCCACCCCCACAACAACAATTACAACAGCAATGACATGGAAAATAAGAACAACAATAACAACAACATAAAACGTGTACGATGTTCGTCGAACACATTTAACCTGTGACGTCTAGCCAAGATCAGATATAACATCTGTTGGAGATTCATCACGTTGAACTAGTTCTTTGGGATTTCTCGAATAAAAAAAAAAAGAGACGAAAAAAAGTTTAGTCGACTTATCAGTGAGACAGCTGTAAGTAGGCGAGGTAATACCGTCTGAGGACTCACGTATATACATCTATTTTATTCTTTTTTTATTTCATGTTGACAATTCTCCATTTTACTTTGATCTGAGAAGAAGGAAAGGCAATTCCCCGTAAACTCATTCTTCTGATATTCATGGGGCAATCTTTATGCATCATTGACTTATGAATTGCGTATTAATGAATTTTTCAGCAATGAAGATTGAATCTCGCTATATCAGAGAGTGTGCCAACAGTTGACAAAACTACAACAACAATACGCGCAAAAAAAAAACAATCATAGAGGGAGAATTGACGGAGACACTGGCCTCCTCTCCACCCCCCCCCCCAAAAAAAAAATGCTTTTGTTTGTTTGCCAGATACTTGTTTACTTTGTTTAATTGTTTGTTCGTTTAGCTGTTTACAGTGGAAAACCTGAGTAGGATGTTTCACTGGACAAAGTTAGCTGGATGTCCGTAATCATTATTTCATATAAGGACAATCAAGGGTCGTATTTTAATGTGGACGTACAGTATCATGATGACATAGGTATGGTAGACAAAGATCTAACCGGCACCTGTCGCTCGACTCATCTAAGTGAGATACGAAAGAAGTGTGAGAGTGAAAGTTTTCTCCTTTTTTTAAGACCACACCCAACGTGTGATACCAGAATACGCTTTAATGTTGGCCAATTAATGTTATAGCGTCAGCATCATAATAACAATGTTATCCAACGTCAACATAGCAGAACAGTACAAAATCTTCGACTTGAGTTCTTCCATTCATTTGTATATAATTTTTTTACTAAATTTCTTTGTATTTGTAAACCCTGTCTAAAAATATATCCCGTATACATCACTTGTTCTTGTTCAAACTTGCTTATTTGTGCATTACGTTTTATTGAAAAATAAAGTTGAAATTACTATGATTGTATTATGTATTATTGAAGTTTTAAGGATTTTAAATTCTTTGCTCATGCAAAGCGTTATATGATATCATATTACCCTGTATTACTTTTCATGGAAATAAAAATGTTTGAATTGAATTGAAACTGTCTTAGAACAATAATAACTTTGTAAAACGAAGTTGGGCGAGTTTGCTGTTGCTAATTAATTTTGAATGATTTAGATATCTAAATGATTTTAAACATTTGACGTGCAATGCAACGGGAGAGCTAAAAGACGATAATATATCGGCTTGTCTTATTGGCATTATTATGTGATCTTGACAGTATCACTGCTTCACGAAGACGTGTTCCACTCTAAAATTGCATTATATTTATAATTTCCTGTCCGACTTTGCTAAATCTATCACCGCCTTGTCGGGTCTACTTTATTCTTCTCATCAAAGTCAACTTGAACACTAAACCGAGGTTCCCGGCTTGACCCAAGAGAGGAGATGAGTGATGCATATATAGATATCTCTTCTACTTCAAATTAAATGATGTAACAATGATATTGCCACCGGATAAATACCCAAAGCCGCTGGAAGGACGATTCATTCGTCTGACAAATTGGACCACTTTGGCGTCTCGGTGCCGCTATTAACCTCAAAGTTCGCCACTTTTACAAATCAGAAGCCGCTCATTGGATTCGAAGGCTGTTAAAGTTTGATGGGCTCATCCCTTTTATGCCCCGCCTTCGTTTGCCCTCGCACACCTTTTCTTGCCCCCTTTGATCTTTCCAATCCTTTCGACCGTGGAGAGTTGTTCGCCCATTGATCATTTTGTTTGCCCTCAAATTGAGTTGAACACACAATACCCCCGCTATAACTGGTCCTAATAAGAGGGTTATATAGTTTGCTTATACTCACGCTCCAAGGCGGAGATTGGATTCGAGGCACAAAACACGCCCAGGTTTAAAAAAAAAGAAAAAAGAAAAAAAATAGAAAAGCTTACTGTGTGCATAAGTTGGTAAAAGGGGGACAGGGGATCAATTAGCGGTCAGTCGAAGAAACGAGGGTGTAAATCCACCTATTCACAGCTGAGCTGTGTACAGAAAGGTACACGGTGCGAGTCACGTGATTTTGCTATGGGACCTTTCCCATTCAAGTATACACGAACGAGTACAATACAGTGTCGGGTAAATACAGTTCTATTTGCTCGATGAAAACTCCGCTGTTTACGAGCTACCGGAATTTTTTTTCTTCCGGAAGAAGGAAATAATTTGATGCCGAATGTCTCTTAAATTCTTCATCAAAAGCGAAGTACTTCAGCATGTGCAAGTTTGTGAATAGATATAGTTTGTAATTGTAATTGTTCATGTTAAACGACTAATTTTATTATCATTCACATCACCGAAGTTTGAATATTGAATATCAATAGGAAAATCGTGTTAGAAATCAGACATGAAAATATCTTCAACACTATGCTGAGAGCAATATTTTTGACCTGTCTCAATCATAAGAAAAAAAAAAACCGGGCGAATGATGCCGACCACATACTCGTGGTTCGCCCAAGGTGACTAGCAATAGTCAGCAAATGGTATCAACCACGCATGTTGTGCCATATACGCTTGAATGAAACACATACTGTTATGTAAGTGTTTTAATGTTTTGATCGGAGATCTTGTAGACTGGTCAACAAAAGCTATCTTAAGATATCTTGGTTTGCTCTTTGTTCACATTTTGAAAGTTTAATGGTTTGAATCCCTTGGTTCAAACATTCAAGCAACAACGCACCCCTTGGTCTATTCCCTGATTTCGATGTTCACAAGTACTCATGCCTCAAATTTTATTTCTATATTTTCTTTCAGCAGAAAGTACAAATCACGTGCCATACTGCTTCAATACCTTTCTTCATAAAGGTTACATTTTTAATCATTTTTCGTTTTGTTTTTGTTGTGGGTCTATTTGTTGTTGTTGTTGTTGTTGTTGTTGTTCGTCGACATCATTGTGTTCTTCTTTTTTTCTTTTCATACTTTTTCTCTCTTCTTAATCATTTTGTCCTTTTTTTCTCCTTGTATTATGTTGAGACATTTTAGTTCTTGAACCTCTCTCTTCTACTTGCACTATACCACAAAGCCATATATCCATCTCATTTGAAATCATTTTCTTCAGAAGAGTATATAGCCAAGCAAAAGGTGCAACACGACCACTCGTCGGGACGACGCAACCGGGATCATCTGAGGCCAGTTAAACAGAGCGCAGAGTCTGCGACAAAAAGGGGGAAACGTGGAGCGGTCGACAGCACCGCAGGAAAAGCGACCAATAAAAGTGCGCTCTCCCTCCAGCTCGCGCTTTGCCCCCATTGAAACTTGTGTCCGTCCGTCGATGGTTGGATGTCTCTGCGAAGGTGCGGGCGATTTTTTCCCCTCTCTCGTCATTCGCAGGCGAGTGGTGGAGAGTGGCGGGTGCGTCGAGAAGTAAGGTACGGCTTTTCGGATTGATGGTATACGGCAGGAGATAGACATCACTGAGCTTTGCTGTTCCGTTTTCACCGAGTCGCCTCCCCATACTTTTTTTGTCATTCCCCTGCGGCTCTCCAATATCTTTGGATATCTTACTGGATTTAACGACGACGTTTCATTGATTTGTTTTACGCCTCCGTAATTTGTGAAGTGATTTCTGTTTTACAACAGCCAATCAAGTTGAATGTTCTGCGTGTGTAATAAGGCAGCTGAAAGGACAACATCCTTCTTGCAATAGGCTGATACGAATGAAAATATTCGACCAATAACAGCTTGATCTATGTTTTGTTCTTTTACCCGTCGAGAGGACACAACCTGACGGATAAAGAAAATGTTGGACTGATATGGAGCTGTGTTTCTATGGAGAGGATTAACTGCAGCTTGGATTTTCTTTCCTTTTTTCCCATTTCATTGATTTATTGCAGCTGCTTGGACATAATTAGATAGAAGGGAAGCCGTGTTGTTACTTGAAAAGGAGGTATTTGAGATCAAAAGGAACATATTTTCCTCCCTTTTTGTACCCTTCTACAGCTTGGTTTTCAGCACAACAGCTCTGGTGACCTCTACGTGAGGGGCTGAGAATCTGTGGGATTTGTATAAATCTTCATCCCCATTCAACAAGCCAAATCGCGGATAGAATTTCATATTTGTCTCGCTCTCAGTGTAATGAGCTGAGCAAGAAATATTGTCCCCAAGCTTCCTCTACCCCCCCCCCCAACACACACACGACACACACATACACACCGTACAATCATACACACTCGAGGAAAAAAAAATAAGGAGAGTGAAAACACAGAGAGGATCGGTTTTAGAGCCAGTTTATGTGTCAAGACGTTTTCAGTTGGATCAAAGCGTTCTCCAAGTTTCTATGCTTGTTGGTCTTATCTTGTAAAGCAATGGTAGAGCGAACGCGAGAAGACTTCATAGAAAAGAATCTCTGAGACATCACTGTAAAACACGTTTTACCATCCTGCATGACTTCATTTAAATGAAAAACGACAACAACAACAACAACAACAACAGAGTGACGGGTTGTCGATGAGTTTTGCACCATCCGCCGTCTGAAGATGCTGTGAACGGAATAAGACAAGCTGGTGGTTCCAATTGAATTCAAAAAGAGGGAAAATAGGTGAGAGATGGCGCATTTCCGGTACACCAGGAAGAGAAGGAGCAATGTTCTTCTCGATCTGGGATGGCTTGCCTGCATTTTCATCATCACGTGTCTCTTTGTCATCGTTATGGTCTTCTACGATTCGGGTGACGAGATGATCTATGGTACGGGGCCCCGAAATCGTCAAGAGTCCGTGGTCTGGGAAGATGTCGGAATGGGTTCTCGCGAGGAGGAGCTGCTGAAGCTGGCCGATGAATTGGAAACGGAGCTTCTAAAGTCGCAGGATCGGATTTCTCGTCGACTGGAGATCCTTCGTGGGAGGAGTAGAAAGGGGCAGATTTCCCAAGACCAGGCCAGCGAGGCCCGGGCGCGCAGCGGGGTAGCTCCCGAACAGCGCCTAAAGCGACGCTTGATGGACGCACGGTCAAGTCGCGTTGGACGTGGACCTGACTCTGGAGTGGGACCGGCTAGCTTCGGCAGTAGCAGCAGCAGCAGCAATGCTTGGGGTGTCATTTACCGAGATCAGTCATCTATGCAAAGTGTCAAGGACCAGGAGAGCAACAAATTTCGTAGCATCCCAGAAACCGCCTCGAAACTTGCATCAACTTCTCGACTCCCAGCGGGGAGGAGAGCGCCGTCCGCTAATAATCTGATCAACGCGAACATGGCGCCCCAAAGCACAAACAGCACGCACCAAATTTCTGCCGAAGGAAATAAGGTCCATGAATTATATCGCACCTACCAGAAAGAAAAATCTCAAAGGAACTCTTCAGAACTATTACCGATTTCAAAAACAAAAGGATTAAGTTATCTTTTACGGAGACCACAGGTGGGAAAATCTCGTGTAGAGGATCTAGAACAAGATGTATCGGAAATATCAAATGGGAATGTGGTGGAATCGAACGGAAAGCGCAGTCATGTATTGAAAATAGCTCAGAAAACGTCGAATTCAAAGAGTCTCGCTTGGGGAGAGCCATCTCGGCCGGTGGTCAAAGTGGAGGCCGGGATGCCCTTGGACTCGCCCCTCCTGGGATGTCGGGATTTAGCTCGCGTGAACAGTCGCGAGCACGTCGGATCCGGCTACACCAAGCGGGTGGAGAGGGCGCGGCTGGGCGGGGGCGATGGTCGTCTTGTCGCTCTTAAATCGGTGTGGCGGGAGGGCAAGGATGTGACCGCGTGCGTGGAACTGGGTATGGCGGAGCGGGACTGCCTCCGGCTGGCCAGCTACAAGCTGCTGAAGGAGATTGCCCTTATGCAGCAGTTGAGACATCAGAACATTCTCAAAGTAAGTTGATGTACATTTTCCGTTTATCTCTGCTCTTACTTCCTTTATCAATGCCTCCATTTTCTCCAACATTCTTTTTTCGATGCATTATCTGAAATCTCTCTGTTTAATTACACTGTCTTCTCATATTGACTCCAAGAAAATCTTGATCAGTTATCGTACTACAAATCAATTTCCTCTTTTTTTTAATGTGCCATGTTTCACAAGCGCAGTAAAGAGCAAATCGATTTTGTATCACTCAAAAGAATGTATTGTATTGTCAGATTGCGCGTACTCGGGGCACTATACTGCGAAAAACCTACATGATGATAAAGAAAAAAAACTTGGCCTCATGTAAGGCCAAGTGGAAACCATTCTGAGATTCGAAAGGAAACGAATGTGTGGAAATCAGCCTTAAAATAAGAAAAGGGCACTGTTTGGTTTTATTCTGCATGATTATAATCTCTGAATATATATCAATCCATCATCTTCCCCCTCCCTTGAACAAAAAAAAAAACACACACCCATATTTTGCTTTAATATGAAATCATGTCTTTACAAGGAGAAGCTGATAATGGCTTTTGTAAAAATTTGTCACCGTGGACCCAGTCAATACCAACAAAGACAAATAACACATGATATGATATCAATAACGGTAGTACTGACGACTTCTATTTGATTTTTGCAGTAATCGACCATTAACATTGCAATTTTCACGCGGATAATGCCACATGTAATGCCACATTAGATTATTATTCATCAGTTATATCATCGTCAGTATCGTGGGGGCACCTTGGTATAGTGGATAAGACCAAAACTGGGGTTCGAATCCTGTCCGATGGGTTCATCCTTGGGCAAGCTAGATGCTTTGCCCACAATCATAGAGCCATTTACACTGGCTTGAAAATCTCGCGATGTTAGAAAGTGTCCTTCTTTTGACCCATCAGGTGTATAAATGGGTACCGGGCAATACTGGGCTATATACTGATAATAGCTATATACTGATAATAGCAGTGGGAGACCAATGTCTTCAAGTCTGAATAGTCTACCCTGGATGAAATAAATACCAGTCATAGTAAACGCAAGTGTTATCAACCGTTTTCTTTTATAATTGTTCGTCTTTCGCAAAAAGGCCTACTTAAATACAATAATAAAACTAGAAATAATCATGATTTAAAAAGAGTTTCTGTTCCTGTCTCCTACCAGACAAATCATTTCGCTTGACGAAAATTAATCAAACTGATAGGAGATGATAATTATTATTTTGATAATGGAACTGTGCATACATCGGATGAAACTATGCGTGTGTTATAATGCCATGGTTTATTTTGTTTCAGTTTGATATGTCACGTAGCAGCTTGCCAGGCTATATCATAATTCAAGAGGCATAGCGTGCAACATCCATTCTTCTTCCTTCCCCTCTTCCCGAGGGAGAATGTAATGGGCTGGAGGGAGAAGAGGGGTTGGATGTTAGGTACCACTGTATACTCTTAATGCTCGGGGATCCTTCCTTTCGCTACTCCTCAGTGCTCTCTCCTATTTGACTTGTGCATCTTCCAGCAAGCTTTATCTGGGAGATATGTCAGAATTCAAGGTTGATGTTATTGTTACAACTGTTGTTGTTGTTGTTGTTGTTGTTTTTGTTGTAGTTGTTGTTGTGTGTGTGTGTGTGTGTATGCGTGCTCGCTTTTTTGTACCTGCTTCCCAGACGAACACGAGGGTCCACTGAAAACAGAAAAAGTGCAGTCACCTTTAAGAGCGATCTATTTGTGGACCCTATTCAGAAGACATTGCGTGATGAAAAAGCTCCGTGTAATTTGCTTGATGAAGTCGTGTTACCTTTTGAGTCAATCAGACATTAGTCTTATCCTATAGCAGTAAACAAAGTGGTGAAAACAGCTCAAGTTTTGTCCGCTGACGCAGGGATAGTGTCGAACGAGCTGCTAGATGTTCGAAATTTGTTGGGAGAATTTATAGAGTCGTACAGCAGTGGGCAAGAGTGGTCAGTTGAGCCCCCATCCCTTTTTTTTTCTTTTACGCGTATGCCTTTTTGGTAGAACTAATCAATATTACCCACTCAGGTGATTTGAGAAGCAATCATGCTTTAAAGGAAGAATTATGAAATTGTGAAAAAAAAAAGAATATGGCACATGAAGGACGAGAACATCTCTGCCCTGGTGACGAAGCCTTGTTCATGCATGGTGCATTTATCTTCGAGATTCCTCGTACACAACAGCTTGGGCGCACTGTGTTCACACCTATACGGGCAGGTATGGAATGTGTCATTTTCTCTTTCTGTTTTTTTTTTCGCCATTCCCTACAGGGGGTGCGCGCGCTGCCATGGTTTTTCAAGGCATGTTCCCGCAGATTTGCCTCACCATTATTCAGGCTACGTCTTATAATACATTTATAGGCAAATGACATACATGTACTCCATCCTTCATCCAACCTCGACAAGGGTCTACAGGGACTTTTATTCCATCATCTTTCTGCTTTCTATCCTTCTTTCTCTCTCAGACCTCTCCTTCTCTCCGTCTGCCTCCCATCTTCCCTCATCCTTCCGTTCTCCCCTCTCTTGCACTTTCTTCGGGGACACCGCGCTAACCTGTTGTCTTTTCCTGTCTGGTGTCTTCACGCCGCTGTGACCCGCAAAACTTCGTAGCTCTGGTGGCACAGTTTATTCAGTCGTGACATCATTTGTCGTCACATTAGTCATCCTAGACTCTCTCTCTCGTATAAACCACGCAACCAAAAAGTGATGCATGCCCCGAACACGTTCATGTTCATGTGAAAAACTATACACTTTACTTATGTCAGATCGACACAAACACACACACATACACACACACCCACACGGACAGCCGAGATGTATAATCATTACAATCATGTACATACATATAGGCCTATATAATCAGTTATATGTGTGATATATGTGTGTGTGCGTGAGTGAGTGTGTGTGAATATTATATATACAAGAACATATTGCATATATTTACACATGTATCCGTGAGTGAGTGTGTGTGAATATTATATATACATGAACATATTGTATATATTTACACAAACTTATATATAAAGAGAGAGAGAACAGAGAGAGATGGATAAATAGACTGCATGGAGTATATTATTTGTCATAATAAAGAGTGTACGTGCACGCGTCTTGTACTTTTAAATATGTTTATGATTAAGTGTGTCTTTCTCAATTTGTTATATTTCCCTCCCTCTCTCTCCCCGTCTCTCCCTCTCTTGGTGTGGGGTCTCCGTCTTATATCTTTAATTGATTTTCCAATATTTGCTGGTCTGACAACTCTGAATAGATAGGCGTCTGCATGAATGCAGTAAATGACGGGACAAAAGAAAAAAAAGGGGGAAAAAACGGGAAAAATTGTGAGGGAATGGCACATGGCCAAGCCAGCCGCGAATCGATTTGCGAAATGTAATATGAGGAAATTTCGTAATTACTTTGTGCCCGGCGCTCCACGAACGAGGAAAGTGAAGGTATATACCACAGTTTTTAGCATCATATGAGTGTTTTCATATTGGGTTGAGGAATGGAGTGTATATGGGGGGAGGGGGATGGGCATTTTCATGTTCGTTCATGCACGCATCACCTGGTGCCATCTCCGCTCCCTTCCTCCATGTCGCCTTCTATTTCTCAGTAGCTATCTCTCTCTCCCTTTTGTCTCTCTCTATATTTCTATCCTTCTCTTTCTCTTCTTTTCTCTTCGCTTTTCTACTTTTCTCTCTATCTGTATATAATTTATCTTATTATGTATCATCATCATCATGTATAATCATTACAATCATGTACATATATATAGGCCTATAATCAGCTATATATTAATTGATAGCTTGTCATATCTACACCCTTATTCTACATATAATATATCCGTTTGGTATATATCCGTCGGGAATATGTAGTTTGTTGAGGATTGAAAAGTGCTCAATGAACCGCCGGTAGCAGACAAGGCACCAAAACACAGGTACGCCTATATATATATATATAAACTATATATATATCAAATATATCTGGAATTTCTTCTGTCTCTTCTTTTATCTCTCCTTTGATATGTTCTTTATTTTTGTGCCACTTTCTTATCCCCTTCATGTAATCATTCCGCCGTGCTCCATTCCCATAGTTACCCGTATCTTAATTAATGTCCGTTCTTCTCTATTTGGTCTCTGTCTGACTGTTTGGTTTTAGTTTTCTCGTCTTCTCTTCCCTTTCCTTTGTTTTAATTTTCTCTCTCTCTGTCAGTTGTTCCCTCCCTCCCTCTCTCTTTTCCTGTTTTCAGCTTCCACCATTGCTGGCATCAGAAGGCACGATTCTTCAGGTCCTGAGCGCAATTGAATGAATCATGGAGTAATCCATGCGCAAATGTTTGCCTCTGATATTTCAATTTAATAAAAAATGTCGAGAAAGCGAGAGAGGGACAATCAAAAATCGCATTATGGAGCAATGTACGGCGGTATCCCAATCCTATTACCCATCCCCCAGTGAAAATACGTTCTTCTTATTTTCTTTTTTTTTGTTGTTCAAGCTCTTTTCATATCACTTTTGAAAGCA
The DNA here is from genome assembly GCF_040938485.1 of Diadema antillarum. Lineage (NCBI taxonomy): Eukaryota > Metazoa > Echinodermata > Echinoidea > Diadematoida > Diadematidae > Diadema > Diadema antillarum. The sequence goes on along the minus strand of NW_027271464.1, from coordinate 1,058,665 downwards.
TTCAAAGGCAGACGTGTGGCCAACAAAAAACCAACAACAACGTTAATCTCCTTCAAGGTTGAATGAATCATATCATCACGTTGGTGATTCCCAGTAGAATTATATTCAAGCGTTTGTCACGTACAGACCCACATGTCCACTATCTTATTATTACTATTATTATCACAAGCCCAACCAACCTGCCGCAGAGTGTGGAGAGACACTACAGCGTGGGCTGGTATAGAATAGTAGGGACAATTTCACACTGTGTTCATATTATGGTCTCACCACAGTGTGATGCGCAGAGTTTCGGCACATGTCGAGAAAAATCCCAGTGTACATCATGTATTACAGAAAACACATTCGTAGAGTGTGAACTCTCTGCCTCACTCTGTAGTACATAGAGACCTACAACCGTTGTGTAGGTAATTGTACTGTTATCACCAAGGAATACATCTACCGCGGCTCCATGCTTTTAAACTTACAGCATATAGAGTAACATTGACGTGTTCACACTCCGTTACACAGTGTAACGATCTCACCTTAAGCAGAAACAATCACAACAATAGCCATGCACTCCTTTGACGGTGCCGACATAGAAGTACGCAGTGTTGCAATGTGAACACGATATTTTCACACACTTCTCACACATCAATCTATCCATCTATTTACTGAAAAGTCCGCACTGTGATTTAGCAAGCAAACGCTCGTCCGCTTACATATTATGAACATCCAGACACACGATCATGATATTGAAAAAAAAATTAAAATGATAATGAAAAAATGGATTGAAAATTAATGAGTTTCATCATAATTCGTAGTATAAGCAATTCTCAGTTACAATCTGTTTATTTTATGTTCTTTCAGAATAATAAAAAAATATGTTTACATAATACATCTGTACAATTTGCCTCATCAGAGGCCAATCATATTTGCATAATGATTCAAGAAATATAATGAAACATGAAGTATAGGCCTATAATGTAATATAAACTGCATATACCACTTATTTATCTGGTTACAATATCTATTTATTCATCTATTCATTTCTTATCTGTCTAACTAATTTTTTCTGCCAAAATACGTGTCCACAAAACAATAATGAGCGGTGTGGGCCGCATGTAGTTTGGGGAAGAGGTTGTCATTTTATGGCTGTTGTTGTTGTTTTTACTTCATTATATCGCACGCATAAAAACAAATCCATCCCAGGAATCCTTTGGACGCTGTTTTTCGGTGATGCGTGATGACATAGAAACTACAAATGACCCAAAGTTCCTCCATTCTTCATCACCCTACCCACCCATACACCGCCCCCCCCCCCCCCCCAAAAAAAAAAAAAAACTCAAAAAGAATACGCACACAACAACAACAACAACAACAACAAAGAAAAGGAATAGGAAGGGAAAAAGAAGAAGAAGCCAGTTCAAAGAATCCTTACACATGAAAAGGAAAACATCTTCCATGTTAAGGGCATGTAAGAGAGGTTTCTGAAATACCAGACACAATGCCTAGTCATTATGGCTCATTGAGATGCGCGGAAGTGTGTGTAATCCTCGGGAGACTTCTCACGACATCATCCCTTGTAATTTTTGGCTCCTATAGAGCGATCTAACATAGCGCATGAATTTATCTTCGGACTGATGCGCAATTTACTAAACAACATACGCATACATAACTAGGTAATTAGGCCTACGTAAATACATGATTACAAAAAGTCATGCTACACGATAACGAGTATTAGATTAGACACACGTAGGGGCCTACCTGTTGCCGATGTTTTTTTTTTCGAAGCAGAACTTGTCGAAACAGTTGTCTGATGGGCACAGGTAGTTTGTTTGTTTGTTTGTTTGTTTGTTTGTTTGTTTGTTTGTTTGTTTGTTTGTTTGTTTATAATTTGTTTTCATATTCCATCTGACAAGATGACTGGATAACCCATATTCGGCTGCACTAGCTGGACTTCAATGGGGTCCAGTTGTGTGCGCTTTGGCGAAATATTCACTGGGTTATGTATACCCTGCATGCTCTTTGCAATGAATAAGAGGGATTTTTTTACGTGCTTGAGTTGGGACTGTTTACGGGACCTTCATCTTTAATTATGTCCTATTCGAGGAACAGTGATTTTGCCTCTTACTAGAGAGGACGGCATGACAATACACAACATCGCACGGTATGATTACTTGTATTCGAACCCGTGCATAAACCCAAACCATTCGATTGAAAGGCAGATACGCTACCGACGGAGCCACTTCGCCGCCCTCGATGTGGAGTGATGCAAGAATATGGAAATATCTGCATCAATCAAAATGTTATATGCCTACTAAAATGACGTGCTTGTCATCAATGTATCCCTGTTGCAGCTAATGCAAAAAGGAACCTTTAGAATTTTTTGTGTCATTTGTGCTTGGTGTTTAAATTCTGAGTTAATTGCATCCAATACAAGCATATCTTTATCTTTTACCAATTGGCAAAACCGACTTGTTCGCTTAAAACTTGTCTTCATGTTAAGGGAATTTGGGTCTCTTTAAATTGCGGGGTGTCATGAAATAGTATCGCTCAAAATTAACAAGCAGCCTCGTGCGAGTGAAATAAATGGTGTGACAACATCGTTAATTATTCATCATCATGGAGAGAAAATTTTCTCTAATTTCACCACCATAGAACAGGATGATGAATGGCGTCCGCTACCAAAGATCCTGTGGTCTGGGTAATATGATGTGACCACAGCATCATAGATCCCTGGCCAGCCATCAGTCTATAGCGGCTCCACGCCTCTCCCGCACATGTCAAAAGTGCAACGATTTTGTTAGCTCCTTCGCCGCTTGGGAAGGTGGATGGAGGAGGAGAAGGAGGTACGAAAGTTGCATGTTGATGGGAGAAAAGAGGGTAATTGTATACAGTTTACCAAGCACGTTTTTTGTTATCCATTGCATTTGCCGTGGTTAGTGGTGGTGCCGTTAGCTTCACTTCTACTGCTATCGACTTGATATTGCTACGCCACCTCTTCCCATCCCAGTTTCTCATCTCCATCTTCTTCACCACCACCATCATCTTCTTCTTCTTTTTCTTTCCTCCTCCTTCGTCTCCTCCTCCTCCTTACTTTCTCATGATCCTCTTCCTCGTAAATCTTCTTCTATTTTTCTTCTTCTCAGTTGTGTCGTGCAAACCACAGTATGATTATAATCGACGTATATAGCGGCCCTTATCAACATCGGTATTGAACAATAGTTCAGTGGGTAACACTAGCAACCCCTAATGGGCAAGGTCTTTTCCCATTCTTCGCATAGTCCTTCGGAGAAGACTATAATAAGCCGTTGGTTTCTAGTTAGATTTGATCATAAGCATTTAAGTGCTTCCCTTATAGTGGTCACATAAAATAGATTCAAACATGTACACAAACACGCATACACACACACACACACACACATTACAGATAATAACATCCTGTGAATTTGGTTTAATTTTCCTAATCGTATAAGACGCCCCAACTTGAAAATATTGAATTCCTTATTTCATGTTCATTTCATTTCATAAAATCAACTTGATTTAATGAATTTCATTTCATTCATTTCATTAAGTCAAGCTGATATTTCTTTCTTACTCTCTTTCAATAGGCCTACATGTATATACTCGACTCGAATAATGGTTTATAATGTGGTCACGTAATGGTCGCCGTATTCGTCCTGTTCAGAACGCTTGTAGTGGTATAGTGATCAAATGAACTATAAGCCATCTCCAATTCATACGCACTAGCTGAAATCTCTTACCCGGATTTTTTGTCTCCTTTCCATCATTCTCAAATTGACTTTGCCATTTCCTGACCTATTGCTCTAATTCAGTGTTAATTGAACCCTAAGCCCCCTCTTTTCTCCGAGTTCGTACCACCCGAACAGGGTAATTGTTCCGATAATGAGCTCCCTTGCTCGGCGGGGTGGTGGTGCACCCCCGACTCCCCGGAGCGCACCGGAAATCGTTGCTGCCTTATCGACGTCGCGACCTATTATGAACACTCCTGGGAAATCAAAGAGTGGAAAATGGGATGGTTTGAATAACTTCCAGCATTTTCTGCACCTCCTTTATTTTTCTTCAAACGTTGAATTGCAATCCCACCACGAAAACTGAAGCTTTGGTTTGGAGGGCGTGAGAACGATACAGTAAAATGACCTTATAGCTGGAGAATGACTGTACACGTGTTCTCGAGTACATCGATTTCCACAGGGGCACGTAACGTTTTTAGAGAGTGTGAGTGTGTGTGTGTTGGGGGGGGGGGGGGGGGGGTTGCGACCCGGGGTACCTCCCCCCCCCCCCCTTTCAACGGGAATCTTTGAGCGGAATCCTCGGAAAGTCATGACTTTTGTTGTGTGTGTGTGTTTTCGATTTTTTCCTTGTTTTTTCCCAGAGCCAAAAGTACGTGTGTATGTGTGTGTGTGTGTGTGTGTGTGTGTGTGTGTGTGTGTGTGTGTGTGTGTGTGTGTGTGTGTGTGTGTGTGTGTGTGTGAGAGTGTGTGTGCAATGGGGGGGGGGGAGGGGTACAACCTCCCTTCCGCGGCCCCTGTTCCCACAAGTAACAAAACATCGAGGATGTAAATGTTCTGTGATGAATTTTAATTTAACTCTGTGTACAGCGAACCATGATTGATGCCATCCTTATTAGGTTTGTCACCGCAATTGCTCATAGGCTATTATGCGGAACAAAAGAGAATATGTTCAGAGGTTTATAATCTAGTTCAGGTCGCAGGAGATGACTTTACATGTGTCATCTCTCGTAAATGGGCATCACGACGCGTCTTGAATATTCTATCTCTACCTTTCCATTATTCGTATGATTATTCTGTGAGTGACAAGTTTGTTATTTATTCCTGTCAGTCAACCTGCCCCATCGTACCCCCCCCCCTCATAAACGGCAAAAAGAAATAACGCCAAAATGCTACCTTTTCCTTGAAACAATGTAAACTAAGTTTGTACTCAATCATCTGTTAATTTTCCTTATCGTAAACTCATTCAACAAGCACATATGATGATTAGATAAATAACTTTATTGCGAATATATGCAACGATATCCTGGAAGAGGCCCTCTAACATTAATGTAAAGGAGGCATTTTATACGAGACAGGAAGAAATGTATAATTTAGAAGTCACGTGCAGTCATGAGAAGTGAATTGATAACTCAGCAATTTTAAAGCAGTTCCACAATACAATTCCCCAGTGCAATGACGCCACACACGATGAGCATGGCAAAGAGTTAAAGGGAAAGTCTACCCCAAAAATCAGTTTATGTGAATAGAAGCATTGACGCCACACTCGGATCGCCACACACCTGGCTGATCGAGGGCATTTTATCCCGTGATTAAATAAAATAAAATAAAACAAACAAAACAAACAAACAAGCGAAAATATATAAAGGAAAGGAAAACATGAAAATATGAAAGGAATATGGGGACAGTGAAAGTTTGAGCAAACTGTGATTAAAACTAAGAAAGTTCTGAAATTTGAAGTTGAAGTTGAAGTTGTGATTAATCCAGCACAAATTGGTAACTCCGTGATGTAGCGTGTGAGCTCACCTTCCATTTGCCCTGTGCATAGTATTCCTTAAAATTTCTCTTATTTCGTTGTTAATGATTGAATATAATTTTTGCATGTAGGAGTTGTATAGAGAAATGTGTGCAATTATTGTATCAAGGGTGCAGGTACAATGGGAAATTTACTTCCTGCATAAAAAAATGAAAATGTCTTATTGTATAGTACAGAACATAAGATGGGGTTTGAGCTCTATGTCATGACATCGCAGGGTTTCGAATTTGTGTATGATTGGTCACAACTTCAAAAATTCCAAACTTCACATCAATTTTCATCAAAATTTGATCAAACTTTTATTGTCTTGTTCTTTTAATTCTTTTGCTTTTGTTCACACAAACTGATTTTTTTTTTTCAGGGTGGATTTACCCTTTAAAGATACACTTGACGATACGGTCATTGCCAGGTGCCTAACGTGTGAATCTCTTCGACAAAGTCTTCAATATTCTTCGAGACCCGTGCCGCCACGTCTCTTACTCTTTCTCCTACGTTCTCTCCTCTCTCCCTCTCTTTATATCTTTCTATCTCGCGATCCCTTTTTCCTTCTTCACGCAGTCTCCACCAAAGAATCGCACACAAATGCTCAAAGTAAATAAATGTCTTTCCCTCTCCGCCCATTAATGGAAGAAGGAAGCATTTAGAATGCTCGGCTTTTTTTTCTGCTAGGCTGAAAGAAAAACCGCATCTTCAAAAGGTACCGCTAGAAGGTAGTTTGGCATTAATTCTTCGCATTCGATAATTGTTGTGATTTAAAGGATTTTCGCTTTACAAAAGAAAGGATGACGAGTCGTAACAGAGAGGCGCTTCCATCAGTCGTTTAATCTTCCCGGAATTTACGAACTAAAAAATGTTCTCTGTTCTGAACAAATGCGACGGGATGAAGTGGTTTAAGCTCTTTCAAGGCGAAAAGGGTATCTAGAATTTTCTTTTTCCTAAAAGTCAATGGGGTGTTATAGCGCGACACTCTATATTGATCCCTGTAATATACAACCATATTCTGACCTCGAAGTCTGGCATTTTGGTGAAATGTTTAGATTTATGTGGAATCTAACGAGAATGTTTCGTCTTCTATGGACCTATGGAGTTAGGGTGACGAGATGATTCTAGGGCAGTGGTGGGGGAAAAAAAGAAGTTGCATTTGAGTTGCCTTGGGTGCTTGAGTGGTTGTACTGTATTCATTTAACATGAATGTGTGCTGGTTAGGATGTGAAAGATGATTATCAACAATAAGTGAGGGATCTATCTCCTTGCATTGATCGTGTTGAAGGATACATGTTAGTGTTATGAAATCCATTGCCTACTACCAAACGGGAAGGTGGTGGGTTATGTGTACAAAGTCTGAGGGGGTATAGGAAAGGGAGGGGGGCGTCATAATACTGCGTGAAAGGGGTTAGTAAAAAAGGATAATTGAAACACTTTGTGCGACAAGTGCTTTTCTTGCCCTTTGCTTAATCTGGTGCTGTTTGAGACTCTGGAAGTATGTTCATCTTGCCTTATTTCACACGCGTAGCTCGTGCATTGAGCATTCCACATCACCTAACGCTATCTTCCTCCTGCTGCCTGTGCAATGTTTGCTGAAGCATGGATGTATAGGCCTACATAGTAACCGCCCTCCTTGTTACAGACTGGTTGTTTAACCTTCAATGTGCATCTGATCTGTCTATACCTCCTCCCCCATTTATCATCATGAATTACAAAACCGTACCATTCTTTTCAATTCTGCTTATATTCCTCCCTCTCCCCCTCTCTGCATGTGTTTGTCTATCTCTATGTGTCCCGCACTTCACATTATAGGCCTAATTATATAGCATGATATAGTGAGCCAACAAGGGAGACAATCGAAAGTACTTAATACTTGTTATACTGTACTTCAAGTTCACCTTCATAATATACATGTGGAATAAGTGAATGCAGCAATATCATTAGAACACATCAGTGAGAATTTGGGGAAAATCGGACAATCCATTCACAAGTTATGAATTTTAACGTGTCTGCACAGTCAATGCTGGATGAGAAGACTACTACAGAGTATGATGTCACATGAGTACGACGTTATAAGGAAAATAAATATAAAAAGAATTTCACAATTGTTTTATTTTTTGAAAAAAAGTGCACATTTCCTAGACTTGTGGCTGATGTATGTTAAGGGTACTATTATTCCCCCTGCCTTTCAAAAGAGGCAAGTCAAGCGTTCTTTTATTATGCGAGAAAAGTGAAAATATGTTGAATTTTCTTTAGCTTTTTTTTTATATCGTTGAACAAAAATTGACATCACAGGCTGTAGTAGTCTTCTCATCCAACAGTGACTGAGCAGAAACTTCAAAAATTCATAACTTTTTAAAGGGTTGTTCAATTTTCCTCAAACCCTCACTCATGTGTTCTACTAATATTGCTGCATTCACCCAATCCACTTGTCAAGGTGGACAAACACGACACATACATGTACATATTATGGACATGTCATCACCCACCTCCCCGCCCCTCTCCCTCTCCCCCTCTCCTTAAGCAACCCATTATACTTTCACTGTTTTTACGTGATGTCTACCTCTGAATATTTCATCGTTTTTAAACACGTATTGGGCCAAATGACACGGGATATTAACTCGGACACTCGGTGCACGTGACCTGCAACTTCACGCTCTTCCTCTTCCCCTCTCTCCTCCATACTCTGTGTGTCTGTTTCTCTGTCTGTCTGTCTCTCTCTCTCCCCCTCTCTCTCTCTTTCTATTTTTCTTCCTTTCTCTCTTTATTGTACTCCTTAGTATGTGATATCCTCAGTACAGATAGCAAATCTTCTGAATGGTGACCCTGTCAAAAACAAGACTGAGAGAGAGAGAGGGGGGGGGGGAGGGGAGGGAGGGAGGGTAAGAGAGAAAAGAGCACTTTAAATTCAAATCACCTACATCTGCGGCCAAAAGCTGTACACCACACTCAACTAAAATTGCATCCAACACGCACGAGTTGAATACGATATTAACCAGTGTTACCCATGAATGGTTTCCACGTGGTCAATATTGATGATATGAAAAGCCATAAAATGTCCACGGGGAGGTTTTTGGCCAAAAAGTATGCAGAATTCTAAATTAATTTGGGGTTCTGAGTCCTTCTTCTTCTCTACAGGCATTGACCAGAAGCTTAGACAAGGCTTGCTATACGAAATTCTACAATTATATTTATGGCTTCTTTTGCGGGTATGACCCCTCAGTAATGGGAAATCTTAAGAAGAAACAAATGTAGTTTTCACCCAAAAAAAAAAAATAATAATCAGAAGTTGACATTTAGCATTAAAATTATGTGCCCAGATCTGAAATGACAATGGCTGGGTTCAATCCCGGACAATGAAAGCGAGTTGGAATTAGGCGAACGATGAGGCGACGCTTGGTAATAGTACCGATCACCTGCCGATTGTCCAAAGTGTGAGAAAAGAAAACCCGATGATCGAAAATGGTGTTCCTATTAATCAACGTTGTCTTTCAGGCTTGTAGAGCGTTATATTGTGTTTTATTCATGTGTTTATTTATTTTAGTGGATGTAGTGGTTAGTGTGATTGTGTGCGTGTATGTGGCTGTCTTTTTGTGTTTTTTAAATCACTTTTGTATACATGGTATTATTTGCCCAAAATATTATATTGTTTGTAATAAAAAATAGATTGTGATTCAGCAGCATAAGTGAAAAGAACTGCTTATTTTGGTTCATACTAGTTTCATTGTAAAAATGAGCCTGATATTGAATGAAATTGAAATAAAGAATATCTTTTTTTTAGTGTATATGTGTGTGTATGTCTATGTATATATGTTTGTGTTCGTATGTCTATAAGTTATTATATAATTATGTGTTCGTATATATGCGTGTGTGCGCACCCGCAATGAAACCCTCGAGTGTAGATGGTTTGAAAGGAAAGTATCTCTGCGACCTTTCAGTCTAAATCCCGTTTTCGTGCTCAAGTTGCGCATGGCAATCGCCCAAGAAGCAACTAGTTCTTCCTGATGTTTTTTAGATCCGAAGACAGAGTACGGTCATATGACTCACCTAACGCAGTTGGCCTATTCATTTTCATAAATTGCAAATGTAAACAATTTGTCCAAGTTTAGCGGGAGCGGAATTCCAAATCGCGTTTCCAATCCACCGGGGGGTCACCAATACTCCGAGACTGAAGTTTTAACCACCTTTTCGTTCCCCTCCCCTCCCCACCCCCCCCCCCCCATCCCCACCAACCGTCACGTTTCGTCTACTATTTTTCCCTTGATATTTCCTGGGTGTATCTACTTCGCTTGAATGCGCATCGAATGCGACACACCGTGCGTTCGCTTCTCCACTCGGCCCGAACCGGCCCGGTAACCGAATGATGATGAATCACAAAACGGCGACCACACATCCACTTTATGCTTCCTAAACAGTCCCACAAAAATGGGAACGGGCAAAGATGAATGGAAGTGAAAGACAAGAAGTAGAGAGAGAAAAAAAAAGGAAGAAGAAGAAAAAAAAAACTTCAGATGCTCCTCTTCGTTCTCCAGTTTACCGTCCTATTTACATAATGGAATATGGCGATGAATCAAACTGCATTAACCCAGAAGTATCAATACACCGCTATCGTGGGGTCGCACATTATACGGCGGCTGTTGCAGTGAAGGGATGGAGAGACATACAGAGAGATAGGGATTGCGTGTATCGGGGTGGGGTGGGGTTCGGAGGATTTTTGCACGCCACGGCTACCTCTCCTGTGAGAATTCTAACACCGCCACCATTTTTTTTTTCTTCTTTTTGCAATCATCTTGTTGTATCTTTTTCTCGAAAGTGGAGCGAGATTGGTGCACCTGCATTCAGACCGAGCGCAGGTTCTTTGACGCCAGTGCAAGGCGTCATACATTATTCCAAGCAGGTTATCGCAGGTCCACTCGAGGTGCATGTTTAGGCAGCCTTTAACCGACTTCTCATCTCTTACGTGACACCTCATGTATTCAAATTGAAAATACTGTGTTTGTTTGTTTGTTATTACCTCGTTTAGTTTCGTTTTGTTTTGCTGTGTTCTGTTTTTCCTTTGTTTTGTTTTGTTTTGTTCTAACAACACGTGAGGTGGATGTCATCTCTTCCCTCCTTATTTTCAATTCAAATTCAAATTCAATTCAATTACAATAACATAATATACATCTCACTTTCTTCACTGACAGAAATCATTTAAACAAAACAATACAATGTGGATTTAACAGAGTAAACAATGATAATTGTAAACTTACAGTAAAGATGCAGTGTAATGGCCGGCACTGAAGTAAAATGAAATAAAGTGAAATATCAATGTGCACTTTGTGAAAAACGGAGGGACCCACTGAAAAGACAATGCTTGTAGAGTGTGGACCCCTCCTGGAAGAAAAATAACATCAATGAAAATATTGGTAAAAATCGACATCAAAACAACAACAAAAAAAAGTTTGGAACAATAAAAATAGGAGAGCAAAAAAGAAATGTTTAAAAGAATTGGGGAAAAAAGAATTGGAAGCCCACAAAGTGGACTTAAACCAAGAGAAATTTATATAGTTATCCGGATGTCACAACACAAAGGTTGCACCAACGAAAACTTATGATCAAAAACTGAGATTTCTGACAGAGTTAGACTCGGACAAATTGTTGACGCACAAGTCTGTTCGTTTTGCCTGAGGCACTCCTGACCTATAACATCAACAAGTACTTCAGAACAGCCAAGAGGTACTCGGAGAGCTCAAATCTCCGCCGAGGAAATCGGGTCACTAGCGCGACAGAACTGTGCTGGTTTCCTTTCAGGAATCCTGCATTCGGGTGAAAATATTCATCCGTGTCCACCACAAAAGAATAATCACCAGTTACATAACATTTACATATAGCACGACAGAACTGCACTAAAATTTCCATCAAAACTGAAAGTTCATAACTTTTAGATTTGATAGTGCTGAACAAGAAACAACAACAACATATAAGCAAAAGAGCAAGTAAACGAGGTAAAAAAAGAAATAGGAAGAAACAAGAACAAGTAGCCATGTTCACTGACATTACGAACAAATGCATATTATGCTACGTTTACCGCAGTGTAATACATATTGAGTATATACACTGTAGCAGTTTGCATTGCTTCCCCACTCACCACACCCTTGCGATGCTCCTGTTCGCCGAGGAAAGTTTTCTGAGTAGAAAAAAATTAACACTCCCATCAGAATGCTTGTTTTCCATGTGACAGAAGACAGCTTTGGGTATCTTGATGTCCTCTTTCCATATAACTTATTATATTTTTATTTCAAGACGGTCTCTTTGCCCCCTAATCACATGTCAAACGTCGAATATTCATGAGCCGTCACAGCTCGTATTCATTGCAAAGATTAGTGCTCGATACGAATACATAAAAAAAAATGCAATATGAAGCATTCGAAAGGTGAAGATCGCGCACCACGATAGAGTAATTGACATTAATTTTGTTCGATATCCTGCGACACACTCTGAAGTGAGTAACAAGAGAAAATTGCTTTGATGCTGCTGAAAAATCTCGGCAGCGATGCATGGCCTTTCATGTTTCTATCTTTTTTGGTCCTACCCCGTCCTGATACGAATGCCGACAGAATAAAGCGGGCATTTTTTTTTCTGTATGACACAGCTTGCAATAGATAGCAAATTATGCCCAGACTTCTTACTCTGTAGTATTACGTTTCCACTTTCAAACGGGAGGGAAATATCACGTTTTCGCGTTAAAATGCCAATTATTCTGATCCGTAACGTGATCATTTTCGACAATCGATTTTCATGTAAGACGCGCGAGGGGTGCGATCCGCTTTCCCCCAAATCCAGGTAACACAAATATGATGACAGTGTTAAGTTACGTCTGTGACCGCGACCCGAATTCATTTTAGTCTCTTTTCTGCCAGACGATGTTCCTCCATATATGATGTACAGACAAATAAAAGCAACAAAAATAGGTTTTTCTATTTCGTTCATTTTATGAGGAGGGGGGGGGGGGGTAAGGAATGAGAAAGACATAGAAGTAGTCCTTTGCCCCCCACCGCGGAAAAAAAAAACCATAAAAGTGAGAGCAGTGATTTCATACGATTTGCCACATTTTGTATGCCTGTTCCAGAGTTGCCGTGATGACAGACCCTTATACAGACACAATGAAAACACATGGTGTGTACTTCGAACACTTCGTAAGAAGAAAGTTAAAAAAAAAAATGACGCCTTTCACTTTGATCGTGTTGACGTCTTACAGAGAGCAATGAATTAAGCCTCTCCAACAACTTTTTGCTTTTCCTTTCTTAATTTAAAGACGAAAGCTGTATTAAAAAAAACATCATTCAAATATCAACTTCATGATTAACCTGGAAAATAAACAAGTACCTACACGCAATAGCAAACAAACAAACAAACAACATGATACAGAAAAGATCTCTTCTACAATGATAACACCTATCTTACTGTGCATTGTAATACACTCTCACCAAGGTGAGTCTTAACATGACACTGCCGGCGAACGACTTTCCAGGTGACGTGTGTTATGGTGCGTACACACATTTCTCTCTTATCTTCTGAAGATAGCAATGTAGTCCTTGAATAAAACATAAAATATCCTTGGGCGAGAAAAGACAACAGGCTGACCTTTTCGTGCCCAACACTCAGCGCTCCTCACTTTCATTCCTTGTCTCCACCCCCCCCCCCCCCCCTTCCCCACATGTCCAACCCCCATCCTTTTGCCGCCATTTCCACACTTCCTTTATCCGCAGCTGTTTTGGCTTGTTTTCGAAGCGAAAACATAGCTGTTGGCGAGCCGGGCGTCCACGCGGAAAGGACAGGATTTGACCAAGATCCGAGAATGGGGGTAATGCATTCGCGAGAGGATGTTCCGTCAGGAGTAAGCAATGTAAAAAGGGGAGGGGGAAGGAGGGGGCAGTGAGAAGCACGAGTTGGCAGGTTGCCATGGTAGATGTTTGTCTCCCGCCATTTTTTTTCTTCTTCTTTGCATCTCACCGCATGTTTTGCCACGATAGAATCGATACTGGACCAGTTGCCCACCGACCCGCCTTGCACATTATCATGCAATTTGCACGCTGCTCCTCCGCTTAGTGGATAGGAAGTCCAGAGTCTTATCGTGATCGTGATTATACGTTTGATCAATACAATAAACAGCTGATGCCGACCTATCTTCAGAGCAAATCTAATATGGTCTGCCCTTCCTCCTAACATACACACACACACACACACACACACACACACACACACACAAACACTCACACACACACACCAAAACAGAGCAAAAAAGTGGTTCGGTTCAAAGACACATGCCAGAATGGATCGAACTGAGCGGCTTAAACGTATAAAAGAGAGGTGGGGGTTTTCAGTGGCCCAGGAGATTAAAAAAAGAAAAGAAACGTGATTATGCCAGCTAAGAAATTAATCCCTGGAATCGATTTTTTTTAACCAGTCTGCAGAGATCTATGTATATATGTGTTGGTTGTGATTGTCCAAAATGACATGCATGCACTCACGTAATTTGTGACGTCAAACAACCAGACTAATCCTTGAAATATCACAGACTTACACCGCGGTACATGGGTATTGTACGAATTGTATTATTCTAAGGGCATATCGTCTTCGTGCAAAACTTCAGCTATAGGCCTAATGATTTCGCACCTTTGCCGTCCTAGGGAAGAATCTGATCATGAAATGCCTTTTACCATTACATTGTATGTCGCTATGAAATAATGCTGCACTAATCTAGTGAAACAAAAGGAGCAGACTTAATGTACTATTCAGGTTCTGACCAGAGCTTTGAGAATTATGGGACGAAACTTCCTTTAGCTCAGTCGATAACTGGTCCAGCAATCCGGAGGTCTTGGGTTTGAATTCCAATGGAATCCCATTTTCTTTGCTCATTTTTTTTCATTCAAAGAACTACAGAGACATGATTAGAGATGGATAGATAGCTTTGTTTTAATTTCCTTATTGCATAAATGCTTGTCTGTTAAAGCCACTGTTTACCATTTTGAGTAGTGACTGCAAAAAAAAAAGTTCTAAATATGGCATCTGATGCATATGTTTAGTTCAGTTATATTACAAAACATCCTACCATGTAAAAATTGGCAATAAAAAGCCGCAAATATAAGGAGATATCACTAATTTTCTCAATCAACTATAACTGTAGACGTTTTATTCTAGAAATGATTTAATAAAACTATTGTTCATATTTTGTTTATCTTACAATACTTATGATTATATCGTACTGATACAAATGTTTTACTTTGGTTGTTTCTATCCCTAACTCACATTTTAGGACCATTGTGATTGTTGCGAAGCACAAAGCTGTTCTTTTTTTAATCTGCAAATGGAAAATAGTGACTTTCATAACATCTCTGTCTTTGCAGCAAAATTAGTTGCTTAACGTCAAAACGTAGATGCGTTAGGTTAAATAGTAACGTTATCTGACACTGAGGAATACACACATATGTTTTATATCCAAATAAACGGTCCGTATGACTCACCTATCTTGATAAAAGTTCTATCTCTCTTTGAATATTTCAAAGCACAAAGTTGCTCATTGTATGTGATTGCAAAAAAAAAAAGAAGAAAAAATGGGGGGGGGGGGGAGAGGGACAATCCGTGATCAGGTAATAACCCAGATGATAAAGAACCAGACAGGTAGACACACAATGGGATGAAAATATTGACAAACGCAATTTCTTTTGCCGGCTGCGCACAATCGCATGAATGTTAACAGAAAGCTGATAATCGTCCCCAAATGCCTTTTATGTCCAACGTCGAAACGCAGTGCGCAATAAAACATCAAATCCATGTTTGACATCCATTTGTCATGGCACAATAAGATCTAGAAAATCTTTCTTCTGGGACTACTGATTCGTATTTGCACTCATCTCGATCTCACACGCAACAATATGCACCTCGAGGAAAATACTGCGAACCAATTTTCCACTCATCTATCATGTCTTTTTTTTTTCCTTCTTTCTCTTCCTCTTTGCAAAAAGCATGGAACTCATTTTTCTAAAAGTGGGAAGGGCACACAGGTGAACTGGATGAAGTAGCCGCCAGATACATTCGTGAAAGGAATACTGGGACAGAAAGCAAGAGATGAACAGACAGAGTGAGAGACAGAGGAGGAAGAGAGAGAGAGATGATATATATATAGAGAGAGAGATAGGGAGAGAGATTGATAGAGATACAGAGGAAGAGAGATATAATATATATTATAGAGAGAGAGAGATTTAGAGAGATGGTTGGAGAGACAGGGGAAGAGAGATATTATAGAGAGTGAGAGAGGTGGATAGAGATACAGAGGAAGAGAAATGCGATATATGTATATAATAATGGGGAGAGATAAGGAGAAAGATTGGATAGAGAGATGGATGGAGAGAGATATGATGTATAGAGAGAGATAGGGAGAGAGGTGGATAGAGATATAGAGGAAGAGAAATATGATATTTGTATAGAGAGAGATAAGGATATATATATGTAGAGAGAGAGAGAGAGGGAAGGAGAGAAAGTGGTGGAGCAATACCGCTATTGTTTCGTGCTATAAAGTAGGTCATCGACTTTTATCATGAGCATTGCGTGTTGGCCGTGTGCCGAACTAGAGTGATGGAACACGATCTATATATTCTCTTTCTTTTTTTGTTTGTTTCTTTTTTCCCTCGAATTTATGATATAACAAACGTGTTTTATGTCGCTGATAAAAATAAGTTGTCAGGCAGCTGCCTCCGTATAATGTACCCATGAATAAAGAATGACGAACTTGCATCAATCTCTACACCTTCCGTGCGTCCTCGACGAGCGTTCCATTAGTTTAAAGGGAAAGTATAATAATGATATTTAATAGTGTCTTCTTTATCCAGGGTAGCCTCTTCAGTGTTGCCACTGTTCTACCAGAGGGCCCTGCCGTTTTGTTATCCTGGCGTTGCCAGGTACTCATCTTTACACCTGGGTAGAGAGGGACATGGTGGGTAAAAACATCTTGTCCTTGGATGTAAGCACTTGGCGGGAATCGAACTCGGGTCCTCCGATTGAGAGTCGGGAGTCTTATCCACTATGTCGAAGAGTAGTGTTTTGAAAGGCCCATATTTGTTTGTTGTTCTTTAGTTGTTTTCTTTTGGAGGGGATTCTTCATATCGCTTTTCCATTTAAAGAGAGAGTCAATATAATTACCAGTTTGTACTACAATGTACCATTTCAAGTCACCCGAACGCCTAAAGTGTGAGCGATCCAGATACTGAGTACGGGAATCAAAGAATGGACGACAACCCACACACATCCAAGCACACGCTTGATAACCGCCCACCAGAACTATAGATTCGTTAGCATACTCTTTCAATCAAAGTTCCATAAGTCTATAAACAATGGCGTGGGGATCGGATATCTCGATTTGATTTAACACACACACACACACACACACACACACACACACACACACACACACAAACAAACAAAATATGAAGACAAGCTATATATCCGTCAAATGTTTGCCATCAATCCGAAGTATATCATGTCCTATAGTTTCAACTTATGCATGTACTATGATATCAATGATATCGGCATCGCGCGAGGAGGGTACATGGGCGAAATATATATTTACGACAGTAGAAGAATTGCTCGAAATACTAGTAGTGTGATATTAGTTCTAGATTAATACAGTACCAAGGCATATTGATATTTCACATTCACAATTACACGTCGAACTTTAAAGCAGCCATTTCTGATACCATCGCTGATACTGCTTTTTCTCACATTAGATCAATCTATGTCTTGATTTTATTAGGCTCCCATCCCGATCCTCCTTCTTTCTCTCCTTCTCCTTCTCCTCTCCCCTCCCTATGCGTTTGTCTGTCTGTTTCCCTCTGTTTCTCTGTCTGTCTGTCTGTCTGTCTCTCCGGCCGGACTCGATCTTTTTCTACCGAGCTTGTGGTATAAGGAGAAATGGGAGGGAAAACGGATTAGGCAGAGAAATTGTCGGATGGCGGAAAATTGGTGCCACGGAAAACGCCAAGGTCGCCACGGAAACACAAGACGTTTGGGGAGGCAAGTCTTGAAAATGAGAACAGGAAGACTATGGCCAGCGCATTTCGGATCAGTTTCTCCACGTAAAGGGAAGACTCACCCCTTTATAGAGAGCAAATATTTTTGGGGTGTATAAAATGCAGCGGAAAGAATTGACGAAAACAAAATTGCATGTCTTAGCTTTATATCAATGAATGCTAGAGATTCAATTTGAGAATGCTTTGTTTAATGGCATGCGTGCATACAAATTAATCACTGCCATGCTATATATCTGTAATCATCGACATATCAAGAAAACAAGTTAACAAACGTCATCAGTGTCCTCTGTTCCAAATTTTCTTTAGACTCCACTTACGCTTGTAACCCATTTTCCTCTAAAGTGGAAACGTTTCCCATGATACCGCCTCATTTCCGGGATGAGTTGAATATAGGCCTACATCCTGTCGGCCGTGTGGAGAGAAGTGAGTGATGGAAATCATGTACATGTACATTATTTCCTGCGCCGACGCATAGCAACAAGCCATTTGTTACGCCAGAGTTCCTCCGTGACAGTGGTCGGAGAGTGATGATGATGATTATTACTTTTGCCACCACCCTATCGTGTTTATCTAAATTAAGCTTTTTGTGAGGCTTTTGTCAACGATTCTTCTTGTTGTTTTCTTCCTTTTTTTTCCCTTTACGCGTCTCACCAAAGACAAAAAAAAACCCCCGAGCTTGCCGAGAACTAAATAGCACAAGCCAACCAGACTAATTAGAGAAATTGAAACTGAACATTAATGACTGGCAATGATGAATCATGTAGGAATCGTAAAACAAGTACCTAGCCATCTTCCCGGGTCTAATGGCCCAGAGGGGGAACTCCAGTGATTCGTTCAAAATTGACCAAGTGGAACGAGACGCCAAAATAAACCCAAGCCTTCGTAATTCCAGCTGAAATCATCTTTCATTCTCTGGCAAGATGAATTATTTTCGACAGGTCGGACCGTCTGTTCGGAGCAGCTCGTTGGTTGTACGAGCGTGAGTGTGTATACCTTGTCTTTAGTATTTTTTTTTTGGGGGGGGGTGGGGGCATCAGATTCTCGAGCGCAAAGTGAATACCGGTTCCTCAAGTTCTGCCCACTACTCTTTCGTTCTGAAAAAAAAGAAGAAATACTTCCTTTTTCCCGCTGTGTTCATTAATGTCTGAAAGCACGTTTGCATTTCATGAAAAAAAAATTCATATACTTGCGCTATTTCTCACCTAAAAACAAGTAGTAAATTACATGAATCACACATCATTACACTATCAGTCCGTGAAGGAGAAGACGGATATCATCTTGTTATAACAAGAATTAAGATTGACAGAAAGGAATCAAATTTCTCTTTTCGGCATAAATGCAGAGGAAGGCTTTTCCACATGTTTCCAGATTCTAAACTTGATGTCCATCCATTTAGTCACATGCGCAGACACTCACACATACACGCACACGCACACGCACACACACACACACACACACACACACACACAAATTGTATCTTTTATATATCTGTATGTATTTTTATACACATCCATATAATGAGAGTGAGAGAGAAAAAATATGAAAATTGATGTCAATCACAAAAACGTCACTGGACCGTAAAAAAGATCCAAAACCAGGATCACAATCAGAGAAACGATGTACAATTTTGAAATGTAAAACACGGCGAATTATATTACAATATTCTTTGAAAAGCAATGATACGCACTACTTTCGCCTTTCATTGCAGATGTCTGTATCTCTCTAACTCATATTCATCTTCTTTTTTTTTCATGTTGGGGAGGCGGATCATGTTCCAAGCTTACGGTACAAACAGGGAAGTGGAAGAGCCTCCACGTCTCTATACTGTTGACCGAATTGGTCCTCATTCTGTAGTCTTTCCGAACTACAGCTATTATATTGTTGCTATACGTCATTAAAACATGACCCAGTGTAACTACATTGTGTGTATACGTTGATCATTAATGTCCAATAATGTACCATTACCATAGTCAATTTGTTGTGATGTCATTCCCTTTTTTGAATATCTTTGAAACCACTGGTATTGGGGAAAAAACAAAGAGTTCTTCATTTCTATAGCCTTATTGTTCTTCAATTATTGTTGTCTCTTATCGCTGCTCTTATTGCCAAAAGCGACGACAATTTTCAAGACGATTGAAAGATATGAAACATGTCCAAATGAATATGTTTTCCACAAAAAATTATCTCAAAATATTCTTCTTCACACTCCTGAAACACCTTTGGCACTGCCTCTTTAGTGCCCTCTATGCATCCTTGTTTTGTTTTGTGTTTTTGATTATCAGAGTGTCATTTTGTGAGCCGTGTATCACACAGAGTATCCTTAGTCACGTCGTATGACGCTTTCACATTGCACATCAGTCTGTCAGTGATTTGTCGAGGGAATTAGTATTTTTCATTAAAAATCAAATTTTACGGAATTCCCTTGATATTTTCTTCATATGCGTTTCCATACGTGAAAGCGGCACTGAACTTTTAAAAATGCATAATTTGCATTTTATCATACGATTTTCCTTAAATTTGCACTAATGTGTTCTCATGATATTGCTCCAATCCACGTGTACATTTGGGTTTCACTCCCCATTAAGTACTGTTTGAGGTATCCAAACGAAACTTTGCATAATGTACGGTTGGACGAAGTTACTCCTACCACCTTGTGGGTGCAAGCGTTCAAGGTCAAATGTTGTAGGTCATTGTCAAATTCTACAATGTCATTTCATTGCTCTATCTTTGTATCTCACCTGGTACGCACTGTCGACATAGTATTGTGGTGCATATGAAGAACAATTATATCTCTGATGCACTATCTCTCATGCCCTCTCTCCTTGCACACACACACACACACACACACACACACACGCACACACACACACACACACACACACACACACACACACACACACTAACTCTCTCTCCCTCTCTCTTTTCCTTTCAATTTATCTACTTTGGTTCGAAACTGAAATCAATATCAGTGTACACGTAAAAAATCAAAGCGTGTATGGATTATTAAAAATATAGAGCCTTCGTGGAATAGATTTGGTCAGAAAGTATAAATAATGGGCAGTTTTACTGGTGTTGCCAGTTTATTCAACTCTGTATAAGAAGCAAGTCAACATCGATGCAAGTTGAAAGACAATATCCGACTTGCCAGTTTCTTCATGATTTTATACGTGGTTGTATTTCTTAAGTAACAAATGTGGGTCACTGACTTCTGCACTCAGTCAACATCTTATTCTAAAGTTAGGACTGAGACATGTTCGGAATCTTAATGAAGTCCGTCACCACCAGCGTCGGTCACGAGGTTGAGAAAGCATGAATTATGTATTTTTAGTTGAATCATAATATCGTTGGGGAATGGTTGAGCAGCACGCAAAATTTACAACTTTACAAGCCATTAAGAAGACACACAGACACTTTTACATGTTTTGAGTCATCGGTTGTTTGGACGCGATGTAATGTTGCAATTAACGGGGAAGAGAAATGAACGTCGCGATCAGCTCACGTTAGACATGTTAGAACTTTTCCTCCTTCACGTGTCATCCGTCTAATGGAGTCCGCACTTTGAGTTTTAATGAGAATGTCTAGACTTTGAGTCCTCCCAAGACACTTATAATATTTTGGAGGAAGACATTTAATCAGTCCAGGAGTACGAATCGTATCTGGTAGAGGAAGCTGACCATCATTGCGATCAAATGTATACGACGTAATACATGCGCCAGAGAGCGAGTACCTCTTTTGGGGTGTTAATCATTGTGAGGAGAAAGTGCATTGTCTGCTCGCGGATTCGATGTCAGCGATTTCGGTAACAGCATGTAATAAAGCACTTTGGGCACCACCAAATCTCTCCCCCCCCCCCCCCCCTAAAAAGGGCGGGATCTTCCCCAGTAGCAATACTTTGCTTACATCGATTTCCTTCGTACTGCCTATTAATCAGAACATGATTTGAGGATGGCAGTCATGGCTTGAGGCAAATTTCGTCTGGAAATGACAGTTTTTGTCACAACCAACACAGTTCTGTTTTTTTCTTTGGTTCTAGTTACACGCCGTGAATAATGAAATCGACGAATTTTTCTGGTTGTTTTGTGGGCTATGCTGAATGCATCTTGTAGTCAATTTCAGGTAAAAAAGAAAAAAAGTTCGATTCTTCTATGAAATAATCATGGCATGTCTGTGAACACTAAAATCGGTGTTGTAACACAGTTGAAAACGAATAGGGAGTTTGTACTGTAAACAACCTATTCACTCACAATCACAAGAACAGTACCACGCAAGTATTGTAAGTACGGATTAAGGGTAACTCCGTCTGGTTCAGAGGGAATATGTTTTTTTTTTCTCTCTCTCTCTAGATCTCAACAGCCATGTCGGTAATGAGTCCTGCTAACGTTTACACAATCTAGCTACTGGAGTAGCTTATGTAGTATTATAGAGCTCAGTCAAGTTCAAACTGTTCGCATTTGGTCCCCCTTAGATGCTCTTCTGTCTGTAAAATGATCGTTTTGAAGCATTTTTTCATGACGTATTATCACGTCTTTTTATTTTCAATCTCAGATACGGTGCCAAAAAGAACTCTTACTAGATTTTTCACGCGGTGCAGTTCCAAAGGACAGTCACAAAAGCCAAATCGCGTTTCAAAAATTCGTCTCGACTTGAAAAAAAAAAGAATTACAAAGAAAACCTGGCAAGCTCGACTGAGTCCTGTAGATGTCGAGATTATTCCGAATCCACTAGCGCCACCGAACACCGTAAATACTTGATGTCAACAGACCGGGAAAGCAAACTTAAGATTTTGACATTTAGTATCCTCGTAGGAATTGACGATCGTTCATGGCCGTTCCTGACCCGCCCCGTGTGCTTTGAACGTCATTTATAATGTTCTGAAAGCGAACTAAGAAGAAAAGAAAAACCGTCGTTGTTGATCACGAATGAGGCTTCAAAATACGACGATAAATCATTATTTTTCTCTCGAGTCCCAGTCCTCCCAGTTTTATTGTATCTTTTATAAGGTTGTCTTTATTTTGTCTGGATCGTCTGCATTCTAAAGTGATAATGAAAGGGGTGAATGGGTACCGTAGACAGAATTAAAGAAGAGAACTCTATTGCAATACAGCGCACCATAAAACGGTCCCTGTATTTATAAACGAAGCTGGCTTTTGTGGCGTCGTAAAGCGCGGTTTACGACTGTAAGATCATTTTCTATTTACAAGGCGAGACTTCTAAATGCACCCATACTGCCAGCCAAAGAATTGAATTTTGCACCCGTATCTAGACTTGCTCAATGCGAGCGTAAATTATACAGGATTGTTAATGTCTCAGGACTCTCAGGTCAGGTTTTGCAGCCGTTGAATTATGGAAAGCTGTATCATTTTTCATTATTTTTCTTACCCCGACTGTCAGTCGATTTACTGGACAGCTAGTGTCATTGCACAGTTGCGCAAGCAACACTTGGGACATTGGGTTATGAAAGGTTCTCATTTAATTGGGATAGTACGAGTGTGTTGTATTACTTGTATGCATGTGCGTATGCATGTGCATATGCGTGTGCGTGTGTGTGTGTGTGTGTGTGTGTGTGTGTGTGTGTGTGTCTGACTGTCTGTCTGTCTGTTACCCTTTGTCTTTCTTGTGTTTCTCTCTCTCTCTTTCAGTGGATAAAGGGATGGTGTATAGTTCTGATGGATGAATCATATTTTTTTTTTTGCAAAATGATTAGAAACCACTTATGAAATATGAAAGAGCAGACAATAATTTCACAGTAAAACAAAGTGGTCCTTATAAAAGGTGGGTCCCACCTTCTATCAGGCCCTCTTTGTTTTTTGGATATCTCAGTCATTTCAAAGCCAATTTTCATCAAATAAACTTTGAATTCCCCTTAGAATTGTAGACTCTCTAATGTTTCATATGAGGTTTCTTATTTTCTAATAAAAAGTTGGAAACCTGAAGCCCCATCTTAACCAAAACTGTACTATCCCCTTAACTCTTTTTACGTTTATTAACTATCCATTCATCTATCTGTCTGTCTATTTCCCTAAGTAACAATCTACAGTTAATTACCTATCTATTTATCTTTCTATTTTTGTGTCAGCAAGGACGTTACGTTATTGCGTTGCGCCACGAGCTCTTTCAAGAAAAAACAAAATAGTGCATGTTCTATCCTTGATGAGAACATGGCGGGGGAAATTAGGTCTTTACTTCCCCAAGTTTCGAAATCACCGTGACATTCAACACCCTATCCTCGCCGTAGGGGAGCAAATTACGGTTCACTTAACCCCATCTTCGTGGGAGTGTCTTTATCGCGGCTTGCTCCGCTCTTCCACTTCTTGACTTCTTCTTCTTTTTCCCCCCTTCACCTTGCCACCCTTCTCGTCACCCAATCACCGGCTTGTAAAGAGCCGAAAATTACTCGATAATTCACCCTCTCTCGATGACAATCAGGCCGTGTTGTCATGGTGATGGTTGAAGAAAAAGAAGAAGCAAGACTCGGAATAAGAACATGATAAATGTATGAACATTCATCATGCTGTACATGCACTGTTAGTATGGTTTTGTTATATCGCAATACAAAAAGAAAAGTTAACGCTGATTGGATACCGTGACAACACAAGCAGGGGATAACTCCCCCCCCCAAAAAAAAAAAAAAGGTCAAACAGCAAATATCCTCTTGCTCAGATAAACTGAAAAAATGTCATCTAGATTTCAGTCATGAATTGAACATGGAGTGGCTCCATCGTTTGAAGTAGCAGGTTATTGTCAACAAAGTGATTATTGTTACACAACAAATTTCATGTTATGTTAATCAGCAAAGGAGAACGAGGTTGTTCTATGAGTATTATTATCATCATAATAGAAAAGGGTATTGAAGTCATGAATCCGCCCTGTGTGTGTGTAACTGTGTGTTATGCGTCTATCCGAGCTGATTCGTGTCAGTTTCTCCTCTTTGATGTCCGTTTCTATTGCTGGAATTTGCATTTCGACTGTGATTTATTATCATATTATTTCATCGAACGACAATCATTTGACATATTGGTCGTGACATGACCTCGATTCGGCATCCCATCCGACATCCTCGCCTCGCCAGATCGCGACCGACCGGGCTAGCCTCGGGCAAACTTCGTGATGGAAACTGGCGTAAATCATGTCTCACTGAAAACGCAATTGAATTAATGCTCATTTTGCCGAAATGTGATGTTTGGCTAGAAACACATACGTGCATTGAATTCATAAGATCGCAATCTCGATTTTTAGCGGAATGTGTGTTGTTCTTGTGTTTGCTAATGTTGTTCTTGCTTGTTTGTTTCTGTAGACGTGACACTGCGTAAGATTTTGTTATCTCCTCCTGACGATGGCAATTGGTTGCTATGTGATGGATCGTCTGCGTGCATTGTTTGGCGGGCTAATTATTTTGAGTGATTTGAGCTGTTTAGTGAGACGGGTTACACCAACCTCCTGCAAATGTAGCATTGTAGCTACATGATGTACAGGGTATTGCATTAATTCAAATAGAACGAGACAGAGACAGACGAACAAAGAGAGGGGAAGATAGAAAGGAAAGAGAAACAATTCTTACGATGGAAAATACAAACTGTCGAGCGAATTCAAAAAAAAAAACTATTTGCAATACGTGCAACTTTAACACCTTCTTTTCGAGAATTTGTTGTCAGATTAAAGTCAACACAATTATCAATACAATAAGTTTTTGTTTATGATTTTTCGGTAAGAGCAAAGATGGAACGTATTCATTGTTTATGTTTTCGTTGTTTTTGTGTCAGTATTAATATCATTTCCATTAGCAACAACAAAATCTGAGGAAATATTCGTTGAATGCAGTCAATCATTGTCGTTACATATGTGTGTTGCTGTACCTGGTTGTTTGTCTGTTTTTCATTGTGTGTGTGTCTGAATGATAAGTCAGGTATTCATACCAAGAGTGTGAATATAACAATTACCCAAGAGTGAGATGTTAACATAATATATCATGCCACTCATTGTTAACACCACCTCTGTAACGCGTTGTTGGTAGTGAACAAATCAGGCCTTTGTTCATAACCATCTTCAGATAAAAATAATAATGATAATGATTTTATGATCTTAGGTCAAGCCCTTTAACACAAACACAGGATGCCGCAAGTCATATTGTCATTTTTTCTTCTATATCACAAATCGCAAATCATTAGCATTTTTTTAGCGGTTGGTGTTCTTAAACTAAGATGGTCATTCTGAGTGTGTGTACGGAGGGTGCTTTTCATCTAAGAGTTCAACATCTCGGTAAGACGTACATACTAGAACCAACCAAAAAATCAATCACTGCTACCGCTCTGCTTGAACTCCTGAAATATCGCCACTTTTGTCATTTTCTAGAAAGAAATTGTTATGTGCTTTCCAATAAAAAAAAATGAAGGCATCACCATGGAGCTATAGCTCCACTGCATCACTGAGCGGTGTTTCGGGGCAGATAAAAATGTAAAGATCATTCCCTGAATCCGAGCATAGCTTTTGATGTTATCTTGTGACTCAGGAGTGTCGTGATTATCTCGTAACTCTCATTCATTCACTGTAAGCCAATGTTCACGCAGATACACGGACCGGTTCAACACTACAGCTCGCACGTCGGCAACGACAAAGGAAGATCTTCCTCAAACTATTCAATTCAGGTCATAATCACCGGACGTTTTTGGAACGAGGCAAAATCGGAAGAAGGCCGCTCACAAAGTCGACTTCGTACCTTTACGGCGAAGAAACCACCTCACTTCATTTTCTGTTATTTGACTTGGCTCCCATTTCAGCCGGTTACCATGGTGACCGGTATCCTATTTTCCAATCATTGTCTTACAGATCTCATCAAACGACCGGTTTTTTCTTGCAATATCAAATCGCCTCTTTTCTCGCCCGGCTCTCGCCTGCGATGTTTTTTTAACCCGTCGTTTTTTGCCGTTTTACTCTCCTAAGTTTACCGACCGGATATTGAAGATCTAACGTCATCATGAAAGGGGCTAAAGTTGCCGCCTGCCAAATATTGGAAAAATCCCTCCAAGGGTTTCATCCTCCGTCTCACCCAACCTGTGTGGCCCTGTGAAAGATTACAGTCTTCTTTATGAGACATTTTCAGAGTTGTTGTTGTTTTTTTTTCTTTCTTTTTCTCTTGCTGGCGTCATGTTTAATATCGCCATCTATCGAACAACAATAACATGCCAAGGAGAATGTGGATCAAGGCACGCAATAAACCTGTAGGTCTTTAACGAGCACTAGGATTTGTTTGGCGTGACATTCAGAGGGATGTTAAAGTTCTATAACTCGCGCCCGAAGAGTTTTGTGTGGTCACCTTCCCGCCAAGTCTCTCTCTTTTCTTTTTTAATGTGAAACACTAGACACGCTTGCACATTGCAAACAATATGTCCGACAGTCCAATAAATCAGCACATTGCAGATGACGAGGAATATGGCGTGGTGGGATTGATGGCGAGCCACCGTCTGCAGTGCACCTGCGTCCTTTACTGACTCAAGAAAATCGAGACGCTACGTCTGTCGTATTCCACGCTGCGTTTGGAAACTGGAGTCATTCTGTTTAGACTACGCAGACTGCGATAGGTTGCTGGGCGCGTCCGGAATATCTCGCTCGAAAAGAATAAAAAGGTAGACGGAGATTTATCTGACATTGATTCTGTTTTGCCAGCCTTTCATTACGGTTCACGGTCAATTTCGCTGCGCCCTGAGAGCCAGCAACCCCTCCCTCCCCCTCCTCTTCCACTCGCGAGGAAACCGACCAGACCTCGGACACAAACATAGGGATTTGACTCCCTATGTTAAGTTGAGCTCAAATACGGCATTTGTTTTCCTAAGTAAAAACGCCGGATTTATCTTTGAAAAAACATGATTGATGTCCTCTAGCCGACCTCGGGATCGTCCAAATGAATGTCAAGGGTCTGCCGGCGCCATCATTTCCATGGCAACGATTGTTGGCATCCATTAATTAGGACAGACGGTCCGTGACGTATTCGTCGTCTGAGCAAAGAGAAAAGAAATGGGACGAAATCCAAGGTTTGAGGGTTGAGTTTCGCAGTATTTTTGGCACGAATCCATCTTAGCATTCTCGGCATGTGCAAGCTCTTAAAGGAAGCATCCATCTGGCTTTCTTTTTTTTCTTCCTTTCTTTCTTTCTTTCTTTCTCTCTCTCTCTCTCTCTCTCTCTCTCTCTGCTTCAAGAAGCAGAACGACAAATTACTTCATCTAGTTTGACCAATGAGCATATGATCAAGAGAAGTCATACGTCCTTGGCTATAGTTCCCTTTTTTATTGATTTGATTTCAAAGACACTGCAAGTAGATGTTTGGGTGTTATGCGAGGAATGGCAAATATTTGTGTTTTTTTTTTTGTAAAATGATTCACTGTGACATCACATTGTGCATCATATATTTCGTCAACCTTTATGCTGTTAACCATGATCAATGTTGTGAAGCGCATAGAGTAAAACTAGAACACAATGATAAAGTGTATCTCCTGAGAAATTATGATAATGACGTTTATAATGGATTCGAAAGTAATCTCAGCGACCGGGAAAAAGAGGACATTTTGCTGATTATTCTTCTGTTAATCAATTGGTTTTTGCAATAGATGGTCAGTTTAGGTGTACTACCTCACACTCATCATACAGCATATGAACTAATTTTCAGAAGACCTGTTAAATCTTCAGCACGTCCTTTTCTGTCCTTTTTTTCTCTTTTCTTTTCGTTTTCTTCCAAGAACTTCATCAATTTTGCACACGCACTCTAAATTCTATGATGTAAATTAACTCTCTTACATTTTCTAGCAAGATTCAACATATTATATCACAGCTACAGTCATCAATTTACAATGTAAGCTGCATTCCGTGTCCCATATCTTTTGTCTGTCTTTCCGTCTGTTCTATGCTCGTATGTAGTGAGGTCAGGGGAAAGTGTTAGTTAATTCCCTTGCTGCTGCAGGTGCAGACGACACGTTGCTTCGCTTCGTTTCGAAAGCCCGCCAAAACGCGTCACAGTGCCCAGGCGGGTCGCTTTCTCCTTTAACCCTGCCAGCATCATAGTCGCGAAATGCAAAGTGGCAATGGTAATGATAAACCTCACCATCAATAGGTACTTTTGAATGTCATGGGATCAAATCCCACAAGACTCTCCGGGGGGCGGGAGGCGTTGAGGTGATTATCTGTTGCAAATTTGGCGAATTCCTTAAAAACATATACCGGCAATCGAGTCTTATATCAAGTATTTTCGAAGTGTTATCAATCTTCCTCGTGGTTTGCATTGTCTATATTGTCAGCAAATATTATGATCAATACAATTGCAAATGCGCTGTATATTTGGCGTTGTTTATCTGGTTTAGTCGTATCAAGATGCACTCATAGAATTCATAGAATCACATTCGGTACATATCAACAAAAAGTGATCGAAAATAGTGCAGTAGTTTTAAATTGTAGCCTCGACACATTCCAAAATGAAAGATCTTTCTGGTTTCTTTTCATTTCATCAGATCATTCTGATATATTTGATATGACATTATTGTGGGCGAAGAACTGTACATGTAATGACACTTCTTTACTTTGCCATAGACAAAATGAGACTGCAATATCCTTGTAACAGTCTCATGCCAAAATTCGACCCATCCTCATTGAACCCCCCCCCCCCCACACACACACAACAAATCAAGTCTCATACATCGATACCCCCACACTGCTTTCCAAATGTTCAAATACACGATATGATAAACTCATAACCAATTGTTCATAACGCTTCCACCCCACCCAAACATGATAGAGACGTCACAGTTGCCAAATAAATCCCCTCTCCTCAGTCAGTCTTTAAAACAGAGAATGATTGTGAAGTAGATACACCCCGCACGATAGAAGATAGGAAGGGTTCGTAGTCCCGCACAATTTCGACCAATTTTCGCCATATCCCGATATTGTACAATCATTACAAAGATGTAGGAAAATAAGTGGGAAAATCAATCTTTAAACAAAAAATGCTATGGTTATTTTTCACTGTTTTAAAATGATTTGACGTAAGATGTGTGTTTGGATTAAAGAGTTGAAATAATTACATTTTGCAGATTCGGGTTCAAATTCTAATAGTTTGGAATGAGGCTAGCAGAATTTTTTTTTTCTTTCTTTTTCTGTAACCTGTCACGGCAGACGAAGGCGCCACCCAGCGTTCACGTGTTTTGGCTGGATTTAGCTCTCACCAAGTTTGATTGTTTCCTGTCCTGGGGGAGGGGATCAGCTAAATCAGCACTGGCTCCCTAGTCGCGGGATGATAGACTCGGATAAATACATCGTCAGTCTAAATGTTTGTTTTTCAGCGCGCTTGATACCGAGCCGCTATGGCACGCCGGGTATAGTAATGTATAGGGGTGGCCAAAGCCTGCAAAGGGGGTTTCCCTGCAACTATATAGTTCTACCAAGGAGCTTCTTGGTTCTTTATAATCTTTTCATGTCCTATAGCCTTTGCGGAGGCAAGCTGTAGTAAAACGCTTGAAAAATGTACATGAGCCTCATTCGGTCACCTGATACTAATTTTGTTAGTTCTCTTTACATTCCCTGACTTCAGGGAATTAAAATCGGTCACCTCTTCAGTGGTATTTTTTGACAATTTAATACAAGATAATATACACTACAGAATCTTGATATCTTACAACTTTATAACGCCCGTTGCTGTTCATAGTTGATTTCACTTTACGACTCACTCATCCTTTTTCCCCCACTGGAAATGCAGTCCTTGCGAATATTACAACAGCGAATTTGTCTTCTTTATTTATCTTCTTATCCAACGTATATGTTAATGCACAAGAGATTATGACAGACGCAAGATGCAAACACATTTTAGCTAATATGCCATAAACATAACAATTATACTTTTGAAATCTACTTCTGATCAAGTCAAAATAAACCTTTCGATCCCAATAAAGATGCAAAGGCGAAAGCTTGAAGAATCAGTTTTTAGATATTGAATTTTTGCTCATTTTTTGAAGCATTTCGAAGCATTTCTCGATTAAAGACATCAACAGTTCCTCTCGTTTGTTAGCCGTCGTCATGGCAACCAAACTCCCAAGCCTGAGATGAAGACTCTCAGACGGTGGTGACAGAATAATATTGTCTTCATCTGATGTGAACACATAATCCCGCAGCAAGACGTGGCGTATAAAGATAACAATTATCGAGAGTGGTATCCTGGTGGAAATGTGCTCGTGTTAATTTTTTTCCACTCCTCCTAGCGTCACATCTCATCCGTCGCCACAAATCTCCCGCGTTATAGCTTCCTGACTCCTCCCATTCCGCACAGCTACGGACAGAAGTGATGCTTTTAACGGCTTAAAATCAGGATCAATGGGTCGACCCGTACGGTTTCAAGTCGATTCTCTATTTCTCCCCCTCCTCCTCTTTTCTTCTTTTTTTTTCACTGACTTGCTTTCTTGTTCCTTAAAGTGCTTTAATCCTTCCTTTGATTGGCTTCATCTACTGACCATAGTGATTGCCCCCTTTTCTTACC
This sequence comes from Diadema antillarum, assembly GCF_040938485.1. Taxonomy (NCBI): domain Eukaryota; kingdom Metazoa; phylum Echinodermata; class Echinoidea; order Diadematoida; family Diadematidae; genus Diadema; species Diadema antillarum. The sequence goes on along the minus strand of NW_027271464.1, from coordinate 1,027,558 downwards.
ATACTTTGTAGGACTTGACAATATTGTCCACACGGATCTTGACAGTGTTGCCAGCCATATTTTCATGGCCTAATCTCGCCTTTCAGAATATGGTAGATCGAAATCCAGTGCGCTAACGAAAAATAGCCGAAAGTCCCTTCTTCTCTTTTGCTGTCCCATTAGTTCTGACACCTTAAATCTCAAACTCTCTCGCCCCCCCCCCCCCCCATCTATCTATTACATCTCTTTCTTTAAATCTCTCACATTGTGGCATGTATACTTCTGTCAGTGCCCCCTCCATGCATAGTTCAAAACACCTTTTGTCAGTAATTACTTACTGCATACCTGATGTGTGTGTTTTCGTGAAAGAGTATGGAATAACAATACAGGTAATCTTGAAGATTTGATAGCTTAGAATTGTCTCCTTAACAACCGAAATGATGAACTGTTGGCAGTATATTTTTTTAGATTGTAGGAATAATTCAATCAATGTAAAAATTAACAGTTTACAATGATCATGCATGCTCGTAGCTCTATCATCCGAATTGAACATTCTAATCATTTTGCAGTGTATGCATGTACAATGTTTAATCATTAGGGCCTACATGATTGGTCACAAAACATGACTGAACCCTGCACGAGCAATCATGTTACGATAATGTCTGCAGACTGACAGCTGCTCAATTCTGATCTTGCACTGAGAAGACGTAATACGCCAATATTCTAAAGCGATCAACACGAAACGAGAACGGATAAGAATTTGAAAAAAAAAACCAAACATTCAGTTTCATGCAACTGTCGGCAAAATGAACTCGTTAGGTGTTGGGTCGGCGAAATCTTCACTACTAACACTATCACTATATTATAAAGGTAGCCCGTAACCCGCAGAGCATTTGGCAGCGATTAACATTTTCGTTCAGCCGGCCGTCCGCTCCTGTAATTCAATCAGACAAATCTCACGTATTAGGTTTCATTAAAACTGAATTATGGCTGGAATAATCCGATTATATGACTCTAACTCGCCCTCTTTTCACCCTCTTTTGTTCTCTCCTTTTCTTCCTCGACCCATCTTCGGCTCCGCTTTGGCCAGAAATCTGATATTTTGTGACAATGACGGCCACGCGTGAGGCCATGAACAGAAGGTGTTAGAATATGGTGTCCTCGAACTCGCAGGAGAATTGGATTTTTGGGGGAAAATGAGAAAAGGACAAAAATGAAGTGTAATGCGAATTTCGAGTGCTGCTAAAACGCCATTAGCATTTTTCTATTTCATCTGTGCGTGTGTCGCGGACGGAGGAAAGAGAAAAATTAAAGGTATTAGATGTTCCCATATATCTCACAAATCTCGCAAATAGTTCGCGACACGGTGGAAACAGCCATAACTGGCATATTCTGTCACCCAAGCTCACTTTCCTCTTCACTTCTCTCCCTTTCTATATCCTCTCTTTCTTACTTTCTTTTTTCCTTTCTTTCTTTTTTTTTCTCTTTATATCTTTGTTCCTCTTACTTTGATGTTCAGATTATGTACATGATGGCATTATGATCGTTCAAAACACACACACGCACACACGCACACACACACACACACACACACACACACACACACACACACATATATATATATATATATATATATATATATATATATATGTATATATATATGTATGTATGTATATGTATATATAATGCTGCACGTAAATGGTATATTCTTATATCATGAAAATATCCTCTCTAGATGCCAGATTTATGACTCAACTCTGAGTTGATAGCTGGTGCTGTTAGCTTGACATACTTGAATTTTGAAGGATTTTCTGATTACATAATAATGATCATAACATTCACTTCTCATCTACACCTTTCTAAACTAAACTCCCGCAGACGAAAAATGCTAGAACAGGCAGTTCGTACAAAGAAGTTTGAAAGACCTGTTTGGAGAAGATAATGATACTCGGCGCTAATGAATCCTCAAAGACTAATATCCCTTTGTGCCCCCTCCCCCTTACGTTGGTTTCAGCGTGCGACTCTGTTTTCTTCGACCTTGGAGTAGGAGGAGCTCATACAGACTCCTCAGGCGCGTCACGAAGGTCACGTTTATACCGTCGCAGGACGTGCAGACCGCATTGCGAAAGAAACGTCATCACGAACATTTAAAAGGCAGACAGTTGATGTAGAGCGCATTACGGCTGGAGGCGCCTTTTCATCAATAGCGACAAAACAGGATGGGACATCTCAATTCCAGGCAAAATGTTACCTGATGGAGTATGAAATCAAGGGGACACGGAATGTGATGGAAAAGGAGTTTTTTTTCTGATAGCTTGTGAAGTCGTAGATCCCGAGTTGTCTTCAGCTCCTTTCTCCGTTTGTTCTCTCTCTTCTAGTCTCTCTATCTCACTTTTTTCTCTCTTTATCTCGCTTTCTTTCTCCCTTTCTTGATCTAATCCACTTTAAACGCCTTGAAACCACAGGCGGTTTTCTGCTGATCGGCATTTTACCGTCGCAAACTGGCAGGGTGTGAAATTGCGCTCATTGATCGCGAGACGACCACATTATACGGAATGTAATTTCACCAGCATCGATTTTTAACACCCTTTTTCTTTCATATTCATGGTTATACTTTATAGTGTTGCTGTTGTGATTGTGGTTATGCTCTTGTTGTTGTTTTCAGGGGAAATACCTTGTAAGTAATTTCTTTCTCTTTAATGTATAATGTCACTTATGTTAGAGATCATTAAGTACGACACACAATATTGATTTGTCTTGTATATCTTAATCCATGTTCACATTTACTTTAATCCCACACGCTCCAGCTACAACTTCGCTTTCACTCATCGATGTTTTGTAAGTAAGATGTAATCTGCATAATACCATCATGGCATAACGACAGTGATACCTGGTGTAGGAAGTATAGGTCGCCAAATACAGCATAAGTGTTCGTAGTAGCTTCGTGTTGATACCATGGAGCTACATTAGTAGCTCCATGTTGATACGTTGATATACATTGTCTCGTGCACCGTTCAGAATTGTGAGTTTTTCTCTATCGATTTGTTCAGACAAGCGTTGTATGCTTCCGATTTGTATGGAAAAGCTGCCGCGTATAGTAAGTTGCTTTGAAGCAAGAAGAACGAACAGTGGCAAAGCAGGGTTTGTACTGACTGGACATACGATAAGAGTAAAATGTCGTGTGTTTTTTTATTTCTATTTCCTTTTTTTTGTAACAAAAACAGTCCTGGGGGAAATTCACTCTCAGGCTTGGTGGTTGTTAGGCTGTAAAATCGTGATCATGTTTCTTCATGAAACGCATCGCCTTATTATCTGGTAGAGAATGCCTTTCTTTAAACTTTGAATTCATCTTTTGATCAATAATTCTAAGTCAACTCCAGAACTCAGCAGTATATCCGCTATCACCGACAGAAATTTTGTCTTGCATTCACTTTGTACAGAGCAAAATACACAAACACTAGTTTTTTCAATTTTGTTTCTGTTTCTAGAAATACATAATATCCCCAAATCGCTGATGCGAAGGACTGTAGTGGCTCTAGTATGGCGTTATCACTGTCGTGGAATAAATCATTTTCGTTCCTTTCTCTTTCAGGAATAACTTGGAAATGGCTGACATAGCATCTGCAGATACAACAGAATTACTAGTAATAACAAAATTCCTATAACCATCGCAGATTAGTTTGATCAACGATGCACAATTCCACGCTGCTTTTATGTACTGTACTTCTGCAATTTGATTCGTCGTATAACTCCAACACATGAATATCATCTACTCGTATACATCTTGAAGCTCAGGGATTTCGACTCTTGTGTTATTCAATAAAAAGAAAATACCTTACTTCGCATAGTGAACTCAGTGAGGCTTGATTCAAAATGTTTTTCGCTCTCGGTCACCGACGATGTATCGAGAAAGTCCAAAAAGCATTAGTCACCCTCAAAATTAGGAAGGCGATCGAAATTCCACGTCTTGGAAACTATGTTTGTACAGTATTCGTTTTGGAGTGGAAGAGTGGCGGGTGACTTACTTTGGCCCCCCAAAGACTTGCCAAAATTCATTGAAAATAAATTATTCAGATTGAGCGTTCTGGCGGCGCGTCACGGAACGGAATCAGCGCCCGTACCGCGGAGGACCAGACGTGACTCAGACGTCCAAATATACGCCGATCACGCACAAATTCTTTCTGCAAACCATTCACGAAGAGAACTGAGGAGGGGAGAAAATGGCGATTTTCATTTAAGGATATTGCATGCGCAGGACACAAGTGTCGATCAAACAACCGCGATTGACAGCCAATTTCTATCTTTGACCAGAAATGGCGGTGGTGCAAGCGTAAAAGGGGATCGAGTCGCAACCCTCACCCTGATCAGATCGGCCGGCTGCAATGCCGGACCGCTAGCGATCGTGCCTCTGCCGCTGGGCGCGACGAACAGAACGTGAATTGTAGTGCAATTTGTCACTGTTGACTTTGCGTGATGTTCCCGCCAAAGGGAAGGAAGGTGGATTCGAGCGCCGTTCAATTTGAATGCATTCCCTTTTCTTTCTCGCTCAATCTACTTTCCCCCCGTCTACTCCTCTCTCTCTCTTATCCTGTCTAATTTTGAGCGCGGTAACATGCTTTTTTTCTTGCTTATTCCATGTCCTTTTTTTTTCTTTTCTGATGACTGCGCATCTGTATGTTTGAATAGACTGATGAGATTGATCGATTCGAAGTTATGATAAATAGGTCGGTATGGAGGGGGTACATGAACGGGAGGGGGAAAAGGAGTTCTGTCACTACAGGGGCATTACAAGGAGAGGAAATTAAGGGAATGAGAAGCGGCCGGATAGGGGGTAGAGCCAGCGGGTAATACGAGCCATTGGTGAGAAGGGGTTAGAGCGAAGTGTACCGGGGGTGACGGAGCAGCGATCCTCTGAAGTTCAAAGGGGACAAAGTGAGAGTTGAAGGGCACGGCGTAGCGAGATGATATATGAAGAAAAAAGAACACACAGATGCCAATTAAGGAAAGTGGAGACGAGTACAGGGAGAGAGAAAGAGAGGAGAGGAATAAACACACACACACACACACACACGCACACACGTTTTGTTTTATGATATCCTTTATTTGAGTTTCATTCAATATCAGGTCCATGTTGACAATGAAATTAATATGAACAACAACAAAAAAATGCAGCTGTATTCTTCTTTCTTGTGCTGCTAAATCATTTTTTCCAACATACAGTACAATATATTTTGTTTGCTTTTTTCAAATCATACCATGTTTATATATATATATATATATATACACACACACACACACACACACACACACACACACACACACACAAGAGAAAGAGAGAGCCGGTATGGATCGACAACAAGAAAACGGGTTGTTGAGAGAAACACAGAAAAATACAAGGTTCGAACAATATATCGTTCCATAAATTTCGTGGATGTTTTTACTTTTATGGACTTGAAAAGAGCAAATGTTCGGGCGCAATAATTTTCTAAGTTGCGTATGTTACGAAGTGAAGAAAATCGTATTAGGAAAAATATAAATATACTTCTTTTTATATGATCTCCAATAGGGTAAAACCTTTTGACACACCGTATACGACTTCTTGAGAAGAGTTAAATGCCCGGTCAGGTTTAATGCAAAAATTTACACGAAAAATAATTGGATGACCATCTTTATTAAATACATTTTGTAGTGACGTTAATGAGAGCAATATTTGACCTCCCGTTGTCTGTACACGAGATTGTACCCTGCCTGACTAAAAACGTTAATCTCTAAGTCTATGAAGAGACTACTTAATTTCGCCAGATATGACCAGCCTTTTAGCACATCCTTATCTTACAGCACGTCTGATTCAAGACTATCTAAAAGGCTATACCAGAAAAGTGTAGAAAGTAATTATGTATTTTAGATACTTAATTCAACTCAAAGCATCAAGACTTCGAGCAAATTCTCCCCTCCGCCCACCCCATCCACCCCTTCCCCTCTCCCTCTCTCTCTCTCTCTCTCTCTCTCTCTCTCTCTCTCTCTCCTCAGTGTTGGGGAGATAATCTGAACCCTCTTTTCTTTCATTCTCCATTGACAAACTCTCTTCTTTCGTAGCGACGAATATTGCATCTATTTGCATCTTGTTTACGAGGGAGAAATGAATGCTACAAAAGGATTAAAGAGAAAGAGGTCCCCCTTTTCAAGATTCAATTCAAGATTCAATCATTTATTGTCTGATTTAAAAAATACAGAAAATCTTCCTCCACTGGCAAGATAACAGAGCATAACACGACAAGAATAACAAACAGATCACATATAAATGCACATGCACATATAAATACATGATAATCAATTAACAATTCGACACATCACCCAACGGTACATTGTAACTAATTAGACTGAAATACTAGTGAAATGAAAAGGTATGTTTGAGACTATAACAATAGGATATTAAAACATACTATTGATGCATTGAATCTTTCCAACATGCTGACGTCTGACTATGACAAATATATATCAAAAATGCAAAGTCATAAATACAAAATTGCACAGGCCCTAATATGTTGTTGGGAGTGAAACATGTGTGATGTACATAGTGTACATTATACAGAACCCAGGGATCACATGTCACATGTGTGCCCAAGAAGAGTAGGAATAAGAAGAAAAGAATAGAAGTGGAAAGGATGGAGAGGGTTTTGCCTGTGTCATGATGTTAATTCTATTCTCCCACTCTCTTTTGTTCTGAATCTTCTCAGACGGTAATATAATGTCCATTGCCTCGATGCGTCTTGGGAGGTATATATCCGGTCTACGTCATTCCCGTGTCTCCTTCTAAAAATCCCAAACAAAAGTATACCCGGGATGTATAGTGCTTGCTTGCGGTAACGAAACCACTGAAGCGAGGGAAAATGGGACATTGATTTGAGGAAAGTTTGGCGGATGAGGTTTCCTCCGGAAGGGCATAAAACACGCAGCTCATAGGTGAGAAAAGAGGGAGAGATTTTGCTCTGAAGGCAAACACATCGATGAAGTTATCAGACCAAGATCGAAAGACGGAAAATAATTATGCAAAACAGGACACGCGCAGAAAGAATTGAAAAAAAAAATAGTAGCAACAACAGCCTCGATGTAAATGGTAAATTCTGTCGAACCACCAAGTTAATCGATCAAAATCATATTGATATGTGAATGTTTATCGATATCTGTGAATACAAATGGGTACAGTATATAAATAGGAAGATACATGAGTAATTTGGTCCATATATTTATTGGTAGATTAACATCTTGATAACTTTACTTATACTAACTGATAAATTGAAATGTTGATGAAAAGGAGGCAGAAACATAGAACTCAACCAAAGCTGATGCAAAGAGAAACCTTGGCATTTTGGTCATTAAAGTGATTTATATGCCCTCCTTTCTTGAAATGCATTTTACGCATAATCGATATCGATTCTCGAGTCATTTGTATTATACGTACTATAATTCGAATCCTTGTCGGATAACAAAATGACGTCACTATACTTCATTGTATTTAAAGTGTAACGTCCGATTCGCCAATTTTCTCTCCCAGGTGAGCATCGTCTAATAATAAAAGCTCTCCGTAAATGCCAAATTGGCTCATCCAATGAAGAGGTTCAGTAAGCTCACACAACAGAGAGGCCTTGGTTATCTTCACTTCGGCTTAATCCGTCCTGTGACGGCGATGTGATTGCACGTTATAAAAGCGTATTAAAGAGCCAATTAAAATCCGTCACAGAGAATCTACTATTCAGTTGCTTTCGTTTTTTAGTGGTTTATCGGAACGTCAAAGAGTAAGTGGCCAAATCTTCAGGAACTTGGCACAATCGGGAGAGGACTGTGAAGTAGTGCCAGCACGCTTTGCGAATGCAACAACGCGATGTCTTCAATTTGCTCGTTACGCCAATCTGAGAGCCTGTGATGTGCTTATCCCACTAACGACTTACGCCTCAGAAATGCATGGACAGACAGGAATCATGAAGCATTAATTGTTTCTGAACTTCAGCAGAGATGCTTGCGACGTTGGTTTGGAGTGTAACATATTCAACACCACTCACTCAACTGGGATGCGTTTCATTAAAGTCTTATAAGAGACTTTTCGCTCATAAGGCACACTTATGAGAGACTTCGTGAAATGGATTTTACTTCTCTTCGAAAAGTCTCTCATAGCTACATGATATTAGCGACTTTGGCCATTCTGAGATTTATGTAAAGACTTTTATGCGATGACTTCGTGAAACGTACCCCATGTTGTATTAAGCGTCCTTTTAAAAAATGATATAAGACTTATTTCCCCATGAACTGTTTTGTTTCTATATCATTATGATTTCACAATCACATTCTTTCGCTTTCTTGGCTGTGGGGAGGTTTTCACATCGAGAATATCAACAGTCCTGGGTTCGAATCCTGCCTGTTGGATGTACGTAGGTGGAAAAGATGTTTTATCAGCCATGTTTCTCATGAAACAAGTGTTTAAATTGATACTGTACAATGCTGGATTAACTGTGCCAGTATGAGTCCTCCGGGAGATTATTTCGTAGACTAAAGATGAAACCTGGAGTAAACACGACACAAGGGGATAATTCGTAATTCAGTTCAAATGATTTTATTTCTATATAGAGTAATACTATACAAATAGCGACTGCTGCAGAGGGAGATGGTAAAACTATTTGCACCGAGGTGATTTCTCAACAGTGCTATGTCCCGAGACGAAGTCGAGGGACATGGCACTGTTGAGAAATCACCGAGGTCAAATAGTTTTACCATGGCCCGAAAGAAAGCAGTCGATATTTGTTTTATATCCCTCTCGAGCATTACAGAGTGATGATGGTTCCCTTTTGGAAAAATGTGCAGGTTTCCTGACGTTAAATCTAACGTAAGGCCGTAGCAGTACAGCAGCAGCAGTGCGTGCAGCGCGTAGCGAACGACACCGTTGGTTCTACCATGGAGCTACAACTCCATGGTTCTACACACGAGCTACACTACAGCGTGCAGAACTCCGAAAGATCGAGGAGGTCCAGGACTACGTTAGAAGTAGGTCTAAAGCGGCTTGGTTACCCACATCAGCTTCAAAATTGCTTTTAGTTTATTCCTAATTCGTACCTGATCTGATATGGTGTCCTTATGCTGCAATCATTCCTCCGTTACTTGAAGCGCAGTCACTTTGTCAATAATGAGCTGACTGCATTGATCACACTAACGAATACACACACACACACGCCGCCATCGCACCACAGATTTCTGTAATAAGCGCTGCTAGCGCTAGCTACAAGCCACGCACAGGACTGTCGCTCAAAAGTATCGCTACTACGCGCACTGCGTACATTCTTAAGTGAGAAATGTAGATATCGATCACACGATCACGATTGGGTGCAGATCGTGGATTCTCAAAAGTACTATATCCCGCTGGCTAGTAACCAATTGCACCGCATCCAGCTGCTCGTAGCTAGCTAGTAAAACTACACCATGTTCGTGCTCTGTACAATCCTATGGCAAGAAGCTTTACATGAGGGATATAAAAGGGAATATACATAACGCATAATAACAGTGCACGGTCCCTGTAAATATGTAACATCCACCTTCTCTGAAGTCAGACCTATTATTTATATAGACATTTTGTTAATACCTTCAGTATCTTATGGTTATTCGCAATACACGCTTTCTTGTCGTCGATCACTATACAAACACAATGTAAATGTATGCATGTGTGTGTGTCTCAGTGTGTGCGTATGCGCGCGTACATATGTTGTCTCTTCATGATTGTGTTCATTATATAGAATGTTGATTAGGTAGATTAAAGCTATCAAGATTGTATATTATGATGTAGCAAAATTAGCATGATGATGGAGATGTGCATACTTAACGATGTCTGTGTTTGTGTTTGAGGAGACCAATACACACAAATACACCACAAGCCCCATAACTCACCCAATGTATCAATCATCTTTTTTTTTTCTTTTTTCTTTTTTGCTCCCAGTTTAATAGCACTGATGTCACGTAAACGGTCGTCCGTACCATATGCACATTTCGTAAAATATTGATACCTAATAACCGCTGATGAAATTGCTTTGGTTGAC